>NW_004567125.1:31018333-31029275 GCF_000260355.1 Condylura cristata | reverse complement strand
TACAAAATGATGTAAAAATAAACTATTATATCATAAAAAAAGAAGAAGACAGGTTCAAGTAAGGATCACATTGTCGTGGAAAAGTGCAAACCAGCTGGAGGCAACCCCCTGAACCCCTGCAGCCCCCATCACACATCCCCAGTTCATCTGCTCTGTCTCCAGCAGGTCTGGGCAGCCCTGGCACCCGAAGTTACCCAGGCGAGCTACAGAGAGCCGCCAGTACGCCATCAGAGAAACTGTACCGGTAAGCGAGCCCTTGATCGGTCCCAGCCAAAGCCAGCAGGCAAGAACGTGCTTAAAACTGCACAGGAGCCCAGGTTGGGTTTGACCTGACAAAGGCACTCAGCAGCCACTTGAACCATAAAATCCCAAACGCAGTGGAATCTGGTTGCCTCTTTTTTGCTACCAGAAAGGCAGGTCCCTGTGCCTCGTCATCTGTGTTAGGAAGATGCGGGGTCACTCATTTTACAAAGGATCCTTTTCATGGCTGAATTGGCCATTCGTGGGTGTGGCCACTGGTTTCCCAGAGGGGAAGGCTTGATTTCCGGGTGTCCGAAATCAGATCTGCTAAGTTACTCCGTCAGAAACACAAGCACACAACTAGTGCGCACGCGGTGCCATGGACCATCCAGGGGTCGCCTAGACGACCCAGGGCCTCCACATACCCGAGCGTGTGCTCAGTGTACACGCGAGCAGTAACGCGCTACCCAGTGGTGTAGAGAAGGCACTCTTGGAGAAGGGGTGCTCTGGCTATAGCAGAGGGGCCAGCTGAGCCAGACCAGACAGGCCTGACTTCCTTCTTGAGTCACAAATCCCCCAGGAGAGTCACTAAACTTCCAACTGTGAAAACGTGTTTTTTTTTTTGAGCCCTTTATAATAAAAATGTTTTGAAGAGACTCAAAGTGTGGAGGTAGAGCTAGCACCTAGGTAAGTGACCCAGTGTCATTTGTCTGCCAGGTTCCTGTCTCCTTTTTCTTCTTTTAAAAAGGTTTTTTAATTTGCTTTTTCACTCAAAAGGGGGCAAGAGAAAAAAGCGTGTCTCCTTTCTGCCTGTAGGTTTTTACTTCCCAAGGTTGAAAGTGGCCCCCAAACCAAGACAGCCTCCTTACAGCCTGACCCCCAGGCTATGGGTCCCCCTCCCCCCACCCCGGGAACACATTTAGTTTATACAGATTCTCCCTTGCAGCTGCTCAATGCTAGATTTCTCATTTGACGGCTCTGAGGAGTTCGATATTAACGCTTTTGAGGACATCATTGCTTTCTATGAAAGCAAGAAGTAAGTAGAAGCAAGGGCCTCGAACCCAAGACCAGGGAGGCACGCAGAGAGAAGCTGCCATCCCCAGGCGCTCAGCTTGGCGTCTGGGGCCAAGAGAAGGGGATCTCAAGCCAGGGGGACCCCCAGGCCTGCGAGAGTGCCAAGCTGCTCTCCGCATTTGGCCAGGTCAGGGGGTGTGGGCTGGAGCCTAGCGTTGTTCTCAGCTCCACCTGCTGCCCTGAGTTCTGGGGGTGTGGAGGTGAAGCGTGACCCCCTGTTGTCCTTGCTCTGTGCCTCCCTGGAGGGCGAGGAAGTGGAGGTAAGTGCAGCGTTGGGGCTGGGCACGGTGCATGGAACAGAGGTGAGGGACTGCCAGTCGAGGTCTCCCCAGGCCAACTGCCCAGAGCTTAAACATGTATGTGAGATAACAAGAAAGAGAAGGTAGAAACAAACACAACGCCCCAGAACCTCCGTCTCGCTCTGCTGTCGTTGCTCCACGATACTCTGTCAGAGACTTTTCAGTTTTTGATTTTCATCTCTGAGCTATTCTCCTTAGGGTAGGAAAGTTTGGGCCTAAATCAAATGCGCAGGTCTGAATCCACAGCATTCAACAAAATGAAGCTATTACAAATGGATTCTTTGGGGTAAGCAGCAAGGCTTTCTCATTCGGCCTGAGGACTACCCTGTGCCCCTAAGGAGCTGAGCCACATTCCTGGGCTCTGCCCACCAGAGGCCAGGAGCAAACCACCCCCCTCAGATGCTGTGAGTAAAAATGTCTCCAGACATCCCCAAGCGTCCCCTGGTGGGGGGAGACATCATCGCTGCCATTTGAGAACTCTATAAATTCCATTTCATTCCTCCCTTGGCCCTTTTTGAAGCTGACACGGAGGTTGACATGTGACCACGCATCATTCAGAGAAATCAATCTGCTGCCTCCCACAGCAGCCTCCTGGCCTCTCTCCAGTCATCTTTTGATACTTTTTACAGACCCCAAAGGCTCTTCCATAAAAGGGCTTTTTCAGTGATCTGAGCTGCCATGCTGTAAATCCATTTCACCCAGAGTGGCCTTCCCCCAAGTCCCTAGTAGGAGGCAGGCTCTCCTCCTTGGGGTGGGCTGCCAGATACTAAAGGCCAGACTCACCATCTCAAGTTGCAGGAAGGAAAAGCAGCACCAAATAGGGTCCTCCAGCTACATGTTTGGGCACCAGTGGCCTGGGGACAGTCCTGACCATGCCGGGAACCCCTAGGTGGTGGGCCGCTGCTCTAACTCCGTCTTCTCTCTGTCACTGCACCCCGTCCACCCCTCTCCCGCCCCACTCAGCGATTTGCATGATCAAATCATCAGGAGCATCAAAGGATTGCCCTGGCAGGGCGAGGATCCCCGTAGGCTGCTCCAGTCCCTCAGTCGACTCCAGAAACCCCGCACCTTCATCCTGTGAGTCCCCACGCTGCCCAGACTGCGGGCACCTTTTCCCCACAAGTGCAACGGCCGCCTCCCCTGCTACAGGGACCCTGGCCCACGGGTTTCCCATAACACTGAACCAGCCACTACCAATGCCGCACTGCTGCGCCATGGCCCAGATCCCTGCCAACCTCCCAACGCCCAGCACAGCTTAGCAGGAATGCACCTCCCACAAAGCATCTAATTTTCTGTGCATCCCCTCACCCACCCACTGTGCAAACCAATGCTTGCTTCCCTGCCTGCCTCCAGAGCTCTGCCACTGTCAGCTAATAAGGAAGCCATGGGAAGCAGAGCTTATAATTTCATGATTTTGCAAACTTTCACGTGACCGGTGACGGTGTGGCCAGTAGAAAGGGTTCCAGAAGCCACAGCCTGAGCTGGAAGCTGGAGGTCCCCTCTCCAACCCCCCACATGACTGAGCGCTTTGAACATTTGGCCTTCATTCAGCAAGCAAGGGGGTTGGTTTTCGGACATGCAGCGGAGGGCAGGCCGCTGCCTCAGCCATGCAGGGCTCCAGCCAGCTGAGAGCAAAGCTTGTATCTAAAGCCACATCTGTTTCTGCTGGGCTTTATGCCACCCTGTGGGAATTCAGATGCAACCTGACACACATGGAGAGCTTCGTGCCCAGCTTCTGTACATCTGAAGGGGGTGCAGGGCAAGCACTGTTTCCACAGCCAGCCCTTAAATGATCCAAGCTGCAAATTTTTCTTTTTTTTTAACCTTTGTCTACAGGATTCCCTGAAGCATCTGGTACTTGTGAGAGCCAACCCCCTTGGCCAAAAGCTCTCTTTTCTTGTTCACCAGTGCCAGTCTCAAAGGTGCTCCCAGCAACTTTCATTTGCCCATCAGGGCATTCACAAGGTGCTCCATGGTGTTTTCCAAAGTGTAGTTAACAGAACGTGGACACCTGATAGGTGCTGGAACCACAGTCTCTTTTTTTAAATACCTTAAGTCCCTTGGAACCAGTCCTGCGTATCTGCACGCTCCGCCCTGTAGATCATCTGCCAGATTTCCTCCTATTCCCGGGACACCCAAGGACCCAGACACTCCCCCTCCTCGGGCACAGCCACTAGCCCAGAGCAGTGGGTGTGCACGGACGTAGCAGAAGCAGCCCGAGCCCGCACGGAGGAAGCAGCCTGCCGGGTCCTTGGAGAGGCAGCAGCGGCCTCGTTGTACTTGTGCTTTCTAACTCTGCACTCTCGCTCAGTCTAACCTGCAGGTGTAGCTTGCTGAACTAACCCAGACACTCACACCATGTTCCTTATGTTCACAAAACCATTTTTAATATTTTGACAGGAAAAGTAGAGGTATCAAACAAAAGCAGATCATTCCAAAGGTAAACATGCGCGGCACCGTCCAGAGTTTCCTTGCCTCCACCTGCTAGAGAGCACCTTGCTACAGTAGTTTCTGGAAAATGGGATGGAGGTTACTGTTAATTTCTCAGAGTTCCTCCTCTGTCCTCTCTGAAAAATGTTTCTTGTCATTGATTTGTAGCTAACACTGGGTCTCCTAGAAGCAGGGCCTGTGAAGGGGATAACAGTGCAAGTGGTATTTTGGGAGGAGACCCCAAGAGCTAAGGCTGGGCGGGAGTTGGGGGGTACAGTTGGGAGGGTTCTGAGCAGGTAGGCCCAGCCTGACCCCCAGGGAGCCTGGGGGCAGGAGCAGCACCACAGATCTTGTCCTGCCCACATTGAGGTTCCTAGCCATGGCCACCTCCAGGGCCCTGAGACAGGACACAGCACCTCCTCCCAGGCATGGTGATAGGCTCATGCAGGGGGCACCTGCGTTGCTGACAGCCAAGGTCCCTGCCACCAGCCTTGTTTGAGTGCACCCAGATCCTCTGTCTAGTCTCCAAGCAAAGCATCCAAATGAATTGTGAAGTTTGCAGAATAACAAGAACAACTTCTCAGTCTGTTTGGTAGACTGGACAGGACTTGTTCCTAATTTCAGCAAGTAGTAAGGGCTGGGGCCTATGAGAGGACGCGCTGGGTAGGCCCTTATGGGAAGACAGCACTCCAGAGCTTTTGGTGCCCACACACCTGGACTGCCAACGAGGCTGTAATCAGGCCTTCTGGAGCTGGCGTGATCTGAGGATGCAAACCAGGGTTGCCCTGGCTACCTGCCAGGCCTGCCTGGCTCTGCCCTCTGGCAACACTATCCCAAGACCAACCCTAAGAACTCCCAAGGGTATAGTTCTGGCTCTGGGGGCATCTACAATGCTTCCCAATACCCACCACGGCTTCAAGAGGGCAGACCAGACTCATGTATCCATCCTAGAACCTGCTGGATTCCAAGTCCCTGAAGCTGATTATCAGCATGACCCTGCATGACCGTACCACCAAGTCCCTGCTGCACCTGCACAAGAAGAAGAAGCCACCCAGCATCAGTGCCCAGTTCCAGGTAGGTGGCCAGAGAGGCAGAGGATGGAACCATACTTAGCCCATCAGCTTACTCGGTTTAACTAAAACAAACCCCAATGGAGGTATTGTTATCCCAAGTCTCCAAGCCCAGCACTAGACATTTGAGACTGGTACAGGCCCTCCTGTGCATTGTGGGATGTTGAGCAGCATTCCCAACTTCTACGCACTGTCACTGGGGGTGACATAGCACCCCCAGTCATGACAATCAAAATGGCTCCAGCAGCTGTCGAATTACCCCTGGCTGAGACAAGTGAGTTAATCCTGGGTTAATGTTAGTTAACAGGACCACTAAGCTGTGTCCCTGGGTCATATTTCTCCTTTTTTCCTGGCTGCCAAGAAGCTCAGGGACACATTTTTTAAGAGGGCCTAATGGCTGCTAACTCACTTTTTCACTTTTATCTTTTTTTTCTTCTTCAGTCTTTTTCATGATTAACTCGTATGGAAGCACCAACAAATCCTTTTTTGAAATAGCAAGCCTTGACCAATCAATCACTTATCTCCATGGTCCTTTCTGAGGCTGATATGGTGCCACCCCTTTCCCCCCACCTTCCTCTTGAGCTGAACAAATGCTAACTCTCAGCCAAAGAACACTGCCTGGAAGGCTCCCTGGGCAGCAGGGTCTTAAGTTAGAGTATCCAACTGCTTTGTCCTCTGTCCCACATCAGCACAGATACCCCTGCTGACATTGGTGGGTGACTCAGGCCCTCGCCTCAAATAGTGACCTTCCCCTGGGTCTGTCCCCCTCTTTCTCTGTCTCCCAGACATCCCTCAGTAAGCTCCTGGAGGCCCTGGGGAAGGCAGAACCCTTCTTCATCCGCTGCATCCGCTCCAATGCTGAGAAGGTAAGTGTCTCCCAGGTCAGAGGGACGTGGCTCAGCAGAGGGTATGTTCGTGTGCCTGTGCCGCTCAGAAGAGACCAGAAAAGACAGAAGGATCTGAGTGTTCGTGCAAGTTCTGGAACTGCAAGCGGTGTGCTACGGCTGGCCAGAGGTGGGGAGGGCAGAAGCAGGCCGTGAGTGCAGCCAGGAGCGAGGACATCACAGGAATGTACGGGGCCTCTGAGGGAGGTTTGCTCAAGGAGGAGTGCTCTTCAGCATGTCATACAAATGACCCATGCAGAGAATTTACCAGAAGGGAGGAGCTAAAGTCCTACAGCTTGAGCAGAGTTGTTACTTCTCTGAAAGTTTCTGGAAAAACTGGCAAAACACCAGCAGGGGCCCTGGAGCCACCACCAGGCTTACTTCACCCCAGAGGTTCACTGGCCACATGACCCCCTCAGGATCAGAGGTTGCAAGGGGTGGCCTTGGGATCTGGGCAGTGACCTCCTGGTGACTCCATTCACCTACACACCCCTTCCTCCTTATTCTTCCCTTGTCCCTGCCTCTCCCATCTTCCTGGGACAACATGGCTCTTCCCTGTCCCCTCTTTGGGTTATTCCCTTCCCTCCCCCCACTCCAAACACCACCCACCAGTACGGAGTCCAGGCCCTTGAGCTCTAGGCTCAAGCCCACTGAGGCAGCCTCCCTTTTAGCTCCTCTAACAAGAGTCATCTATCTCCCTGCATCCCTGTCAGCCCCGTACTTCCCTCTCCTTACGGCCTTCACCCAGCTGCTCCCTGCCCTCTGACCCCTGCCTATTCCCTCTCCCACCCTTAGGACATTGCCCAGGATCCCTTTTCCTTTGATATTTCCATGGGGACCCAGGCAGCACCCGATAGACCATGACCCCTCAGCTGGCTCCTCAGTACTTACAGCAAGCCTGGCACAGAATGTGAATTTGGCACAGGTGTGGGTTGGGACCCTTAGGAAATAATTCCTTGAAACAAATTATCTTAAGTTAGGGGGTAAGAGAGAGCATCTATTTACCAGACTCCAGGAATAGAGTGATCAGATGCCAAGTTTTCTAGAAAAGTCCAACACTTTGAGTATTGCAATTAGTGACCCTGTCTCTAGTCTAAAACCCGTGTCTGGAGCAAGGACAGACAGACCCTACAGATGCCTCATGGCAGCCATCATAGGGATGTCCCCATACCAGCTGAGTCCAATGTGTACGCCCTGGTGAGGTCTGTGTCCAAAATCCTGAGGAGCCTTGATCCCTGGCTCCCAACACTTGACCGTCTGCCCTGATTGCTCGCATCCCGTTTCAGAAAGAACTGCACTTTGATGAGGAGCTGGTGCTACAACAGCTGCGCTACACAGGCATGCTGGAAACTGTGCGCATCCGCAGGTCGGGCTATAGCGCCAAGTACACATTCCAGGTAAGCTGCGCACACCTGGCTTCCCATGGCTCGCCTTCTTGAGAAAGCACCTCTCTGGAACACCCGCTCAGCAGGTTACTTTATACCAGGGCTTCGCAGCCCAAGCACCATTGGCATCTGTGCTAGATCACTCTGATGCTGGGGGAAGAGTGGCAGCGAGCCCCAGAAGAGGTAGCTGGCCCCAGATCAAGCTAACAGCTACAGAGCTGTTAGACTAAGCTAGGAAGAGAGAGAAATGCATGTAACCCCCCTTTTGGGGGCATCTTCTAAAATGGACGTTTATTTTTTTTTAATATTTGATTTTGGTTTTGCATAGAACTGGAGTGTAGGCCAAAGGTGATGAGAGGGTTCACTAGAGACAGTGGGGAGCAGAACAGGCAGGTTTACTGAATTACACTACTAAGGGGGTCAGCGGGCGAGATTCCTGTGCCATATATGGGTTAACTCCCTGGCCAGGGATTGAACTCGGGCTGAAGAGGTGATGGTGCTGAGTCTAACCCCTAGATCAACAGGGAGGCCCTATAGTGAGCACTTTTATACCCACCTCTTCTGTCCTGCTAACTGGCAGCAAGGGAGTTCTGTTCTGTCTTCCCAGTAGGAAAACGGATAAAGCAGATGTTTCAAAACCAGTTGCATAAAAATATTTGGCTTCTCAGTGCACTTAAAAGTTCTATTTACACAATGTGGTTGTCCAGTAAGTGTTATTAGCATTGTGTCTAAAAATTAATGTGCCCACCTTGTTGCTAAAAAGTGCTAATTATCATCTGAGCCTTCAGCAAGTGATGTTTTTGCTAAGGATCTTGTGAAAAACACAAACACAATATAGCAAGGTATGCCTGTATCATCCACTTTGTATGCCTTTATCAGCCACATCAAGCCAAGTTTGGCTTTGAAGACTTAGTTTCACCAAGAGCATTGCTGAAGCCCGCTTTCCTTGTCTGCAGTAGAAAACACTCAACAAGTTTTCCTTTCTTGGCCAAAATTACCCAGGATTTCACAGAGCAGTTCCAGGTGCTTCTGCCCAAGAACACACAGCCCTGCAGGGAGGTCATCTCAGCCCTGTTGGAGAAGATGGACATAGACAAAAGGAGCTACCAGATCGGGAAAACCAAGGTCAGTGCTTCTCTACCCCCCAGGGTGGCTGCAAACTGGCACACCACTCCCTTCTATGAGCCATTCAGTGAAAAGTACTGGGCTTTGTTGAGAAAGTATGTTCCTTGGGCCACACATATTATTGTCCGTCAGAGACGAAAGCCATCACCTCCTTGTCAGGGCTTCCCCAAGGGCCATCAACTGATAAAGGATGAACACACATGGTAGACTATCCCTCCCCCATAAAGGAGTGAAACACTGATGCACATTACAACATGGATAAACTGAAAACATGTTTCTGAGTGAGAGATCAGACACAAAAGGCCGCACCGTGTGTGGTCCATGGATATGAAATATCCAAAACAGGCTTATCCACTGACAGAAGGCAGATGAGTGATTGTCAGGGAGCTGGGGGAAGACAGTAAGCAGTAACTGCTCATGGAAACAGGGCTCCTTTTGGAGCAATAGAATATTCTAGAGCTAGATAGAGGTGTTGTCTACAAAGTTACTAAAATGTTTTACTTCAAATGATTAAGTTCATGTTATGTGAATTGCATTTCAGTAGTTGTGTGCCTCTGAACAATGTTTTGGTCAACAACAGACCATAGACACAAAGGTGGTCCCAGTAGGCTATACCATAAGCCTAGGTGTGTAGTAGGCTGGACCGTCTAGGTTTGCGTAACGACATTGATGTTCCCACAGCAAATGTCATTACTTACCGATACATCTCTCAGGACTTAGCCCCATTGCTGAGCAATGCATGACTGTATGTTTTTAAAAACAAACGCTGCTGAGGTCAGCTGGTCTCACCCACTCCCCAGCAGGTTGTGCTAGCCTCCCTGAAACAGGGGTTCTGGGTGCCTTGCTGATCCCTCCCATGCCCACACCCCAGGTTTTCCTGAAGGAAACAGAGCGGCAGGCCCTGCAGGAGACGCTGCACCGGGAGGTGGTGCGGAAGATCCTGCTCCTGCAGAGCTGGTTCCGGATGGCGTTAGAGCGCAGGCACTTCTTGCAGATGAGGCGGGCCGCAGTCACCATCCAGGTACCAGCCTACCCAAGGACTGAGCCAGGGGTAAGGGTGGCTGGGGTAGCACCCCAGCCTCTTAACACCGACTCTTCCTCAGGCCTGCTGGCGGTCCTACCGGGTCCGACAGGCACTGGAAAGAACACAGGCAGCTGTATATATCCAGGCTGCGTGGCGTGGGTACCGGCAGCGGGTGGCTTATCAACACCAGAGACGGAGCATCATCCTTCTACAGAGCCTGTGCCGGGGGCACCTGCAGCGCAAGAGGTGAGCAGAGAAGGGCCTACCACCCAGAATGTTCTAGAAGACAGTGTGTTCATTCACCCAGCAGCTGCCTGAGATACCACTGTACCTGCAGAGCTATCAGGATACTATGCTGGAAGTTGGGGTGGGGAGAGGGCGCACTTTTAGGAACCCCGCTGTCTGGGTACATGGACCCCCAGAGAGACACATTTTTGGGGCTTGTGGGCATCACCAGGACCCTCCCCCCACAACTGCCCACGCAGACTGATAATGTAGCGATGAGGAGCCCAGGACCCAGGGACCAGCCTGCAGGTGACTTCCCTCCCCACCCATACTCACATGTGGATCATGGGTATTTTTCAGGCCCATGACCCCCATGGGACATAAGCCACCCATAGTCAAAAACCTTCAAGAGAACATTCTGAGGGGAGAATTCTGCAGACCTCAAAGGAATTCAGGGGTCTTTAACAGATCCCACCCACAACAATCCCAACCAAGATGCCTCTGAACCAGCCAGCCCAGCCATGACCACAGGGACCCACCCCTAAGTCCCCCTTTGTTGACTGAGGGATTCCACTTTTCTGCTTCTTCAGAGGCCCCAATGGCCTGGTGGATTTGGGGCCAGTATACATGTTTGTTTCTGAACCAGAATCCTTTTTACCCGCAGCTTTAGCCAGATGGTCATGGAGAAACAGAGGGCCGAAGAGGAGAGGGAAACCCAGGAAACCCAGCAAGCCTCAAGGGAAGAGGCCGCAGAGGCAGGACCAGGCCCAGAGCCTCCAGAGGACAGTGAGCACACAGCGTTGTCGTCTGAGGCATGGCCAAGTGACAGGCCCCCTGCCCAGAGTTCCCAACAGGAGACGGAGGTCTCAAACCCTGAGAAGACCCTCCCACCCCTCAAAACTACAGCTGAAAGTCAGGAGAAAGCACCAAGCAGCCGGGAGAAGCGGGAGTCCCGGCGGCAGAGAGGGCTGGAACATGTGAAGTTCCAGAACAAACACATCCAGTCATGCAAGGAGGAGAATGCCCCTAGAGAACCTTCTGAAGGTTCCGAAACAGACATCCTGGAGCCAGAGGAGAGCCTCCCAGAAGACAGGACGGATATTAGAGAAGATGAAAGTGCTTTAGATGGAGGAGTCGAGACAGAAAAGTCTTCTGTAGAGCAGCCCTCAGAGCTGCCGCAGGCTCC
>NW_004567125.1:30982781-31015660 GCF_000260355.1 Condylura cristata | reverse complement strand
CCAGAGGTGCAGAGATGGTGAGAGGTTTCACCAGAGACAGAGTGGGGAGCAGAACGGGTAGATCATTGAAGTACTCTGCTAAGGGGAGTAGCAGGCATGGCAGAAGAGGTCTGCTGCGCCATGTGGTCACCTCCAGGGCAGGCGGGGATCAAACTCATGCTGAAGTGGCTTTAGCTTCTTAGTGCTGTGCTTTAAGCCGCTGCGCCACCAGGGAGGGCAGTAAGGCCCCTTTTCTAGGGATGCTGATCCTCTTCGTGGGGGCTCATCTGTCCTAATCACCTCCCACAGACCACGGGACCTTGTAATACCATCACACTGGAGATGAGGCTTCAGTGTCGGAACTGGGGGGACACATAGCATTTAGTCCCCTTAGCAAAGGTCCTTTTCCCAAATAAGTCACCCTGCTAGGCCCTTGGGGTTAGCACAAGGACATGTCTTAGGAAGCTACCGTTTGTCCACCACATACCCAGGATTCACATTGTGGAATGATGTGGCTTCCTCTCCTGATATTTTTCCTAACTTTGTGGCTATAGAAATGTGGGAGGAGTGAGCAAAGGAGATAGCTTTGTTTTATTCTTACATGAAAATGGGGCCGCCTGAGCTCCCCTATCAGTTCACACAAATTGATCTGATTTTTAGTGACAGCATTCCAATGATAACACAGAAAGGTGTTTTTCTTTTTCTCTTTACAATAAAGTAAAAAAAAACTCCATTTTCACTTTCTGAGGCTTAAACAAAATCCCTTACTTTCTTCTCCAGATCCACATTTAAGAGACTTTTCCTGCCTAAGAACAAAGATAAGAAATACAACCTGGAGGGTGCAGAAGAGATAGAGAACACGGTGACAGGGCACGGTGTGATAGAAGCCACCGCCATGAAGAGGAATCTAGAAGGTGGGCAATCCACAGGATGGACACCAGAACCATGTGGACCCCTAGGGAGGTGGATGGTCCCCGTGAGGCCTTGAGTTGGCCATGGGCCAAATCTGGGTTGGTCTCAGACCCCTGCCCAGCTGGCAGTGTGGGGCTTTGGGTCTTTGTACTTTATGATGCCCCCACCCGGGAACCCACCCTGGTCAGCGGCTACTTATCTTCCTCAGCGCCCTCTAGCCACCAGCACCGCCAGGCAGGCGAGAAGCACACCAAGGAGCCAGGCAGTAAACTGAAGAAGAACCGAAACCTCAAGATTGGCAAAATCACCGTGTCAGAGAAGTGGCGGGAGTCGGTGTTCCGCAAGATCACCAACGCCAACGAGCTCAAGTTCCTGGATGAGTTCCTGCTCAACAAGGTGAGCACCCAGCAGAGGCAGGGAAGGGTAGGGGGTGCCAGCGGGGTGTGACCTGGGCCTCGCCTGAAGGGCCATCACCAGAATGCCATTCCTAGTGGGCCGGGAACAGGAAGTCCAGGTCCACAGGCCAGCATGCAGGAAGTTCCAGAAACCAGACCCTTGTCCTTTAGTTTGTCATAAGCTCATTTCTGCAAATCCAGCCGAGGCTCATATGGGATGCTTTGTGGTCTATATCCACCTTGCTTGAAGTAAATTCACGTTTTGCTGCAAAATATAGTGGGTCTTTGTCCCAGGGTTGTGAGACCATGTCACACTTGAACTCGGATTCAGAGTCTGGGATGTGCCAGCCCTGAGGGCTTCAGGCAAGGGGTCTTGGCCTGCCACAGTCTGCCGATGCATGTATGCACATGGACTGGATGCCCCGCAGAGGCCTTTGCCCCACCTTTCACACAGAGGATCCAGAATGATCCTCCAGGCACACCAAGTCCCACCAGGTCGCCCTAGGGTCCTACGACCTCACCTTGTCCCTCCACTCAGTGTAGCTGTGAACAGCTTCTCCTATTTGGGATCCACTTTTACAGAACACACTGGGTATCACTGTAGACACTGAGCACTTACCATGTGTGGCGGAGCTATAAACCAGCCGCGCCCTGGAATTGGGGTGTTCAAGGCCATGGGTATTCCCACTGCAGACAGAGCAGCAGTTGGGGAATCTCTGCTCAGGGGCAGTAGTGGACTGCTAGGGATGCTGAAGGGTCAGGGGCCCTATGAAGGATAGAGGTGTCCTGAAACAACCAGGCCCTTGGGCCAGCCCAGGCGCAAGGGGGTGGCCAGACAGCAGGAAGGGCGCTGCTGAGCCAGCCTCTCGGTCGTGTCTGGCCTCAGGAGACACTTGGCAACATCTGCGGATGTGTTTCTGGGCAGCAGGACTTTCTCTGCGACTGGCATATAGTAGGTGAAGCTGGTGGTGGTGTTCAGCATCCTGCAGCCCAATAGCTTCCCCTGGGCTGAAGGCCTGGGTGGGGCCAGGGTTAGCCAGAGGGCTTGGATTCTTTCCTGGGAGCCCCGGGGAGCAGGACAGGACTTAGGACAGGCCGGAGGGGTGAGTACTCAGCGGCCCCACCTCAGGTAGTGCAGGGTCAATGTATCCTTCCCTCCCTGTCTTTCCAGATAAACGATCTGCGTTCTCAAAAGACGCCCATCGAGAGCTTGTTCATTGAAGCTACCGAGAAGTTCAGGAGCAACCTGAAAACCATGTACTCTGTCCCTGTACGTTCAGCCCCACCCCAGGAAGACCCACAGTCCCCATCTGTGTGTCTTCCCTTGGGTCACTCCTTGCGTTCCCACAGAATGGGAAGATCCACGTCGGCTACAAGGACCTGATGGAGAACTACCAGATCTTGGTGAGCAACCTGGCAGCCGAACACGGTGAGAAAGACACCAACCTGGTCCTCAACCTCTTCCAGTCCCTGCTGGACGAGTTCACCCGAGGACACAGCAAGAGTGACTTTGAGCTGCCTAAGGTGTGTGGTACCATCCAGTGAGAGGGCTCTGACACTGGGGTCCTCTATGGCCTGGGGGCCAACTGGGGTGGGGGTGTTCTCAGGAGCTCATGTGGACCTCATCTTTGTGCTCCTTCACAGCAGAGCAAAGCTCAGAAGAAGAAGCGGAAGCAGGAACGCGCTGTGAGTATGTGTGTGAGCATGCGAGTGTGTGGCCATGTATTTGAGTCTGTGTAACGGGGGTCATGCATGGGTGTTTGCCTGTGACACACATACATGTGTGTGCGTGGTGCACACGAGTGTGGATATGGTGTGAACATGCTTGTGAGAACATGTGCATGAGTGTGTGCAAGCACATGGTACGTGAGTGCATTCTCTGAATACATACGGATGTGGGGACCTGCGGGCCACTTTCCCTGCCCACCCTGAGGAATCCTAGCCAGGGAAAAGCAGCCCCGGGCCTGAGATGCCGTCCATGCTGCATGATGCCATGGGGCACCTGGCTCGGTGCTCAGTGTCCTTCCCCTGCCCAGGTCCAGCAGCACAACGGGCACGTGTTCGCCAGCTACCAGGTGAACATCCCGCAGTCCTGTGAGCAGTGCCTCTCCTACATCTGGCTCATGGACAAGGCTCTGCTCTGCAGCGGTGAGTGTGCCTTGCCCGCCATGCCCCTGATTCTCTATCACACACACTCCCACAGTCCCCCATGGATGCCTCACATACCTGAAACCCCCCTTTACACCTCCTGACCTTGCACCAAACCCCTGGATCCCCATGTACCCTGAAATCCTGTCACCACAGCCACATCTCCCCTGCTCAGACCCCTCACCATCAACCTGGGGTAGAGCCAGTTCTCAGTGGCCGTAACCCCACACACCCATCTGGGCAGGAGGGACCCCGGTAGTAGCTCTGAGTCTTTGTAGACACTGCTCCTCCTGTCTGCCCTGCCAGGCCCTCTCACAGCCCCTCCCCCAAGTGCCAGGTGAGATCAATCAGTTGCACAAAGTCCTTGAAAGACAGGATAATGGAGATGGCCCACAGTCACCTGTCTGGGAGCCCTGTCAGACCCCCAGGGTCTTGGCACTGTACTTCCTGCAAGGACCAGCCAGGCCTGACCCATACTTAGGCCAAGTTCTCCCATCTCCTTGGTCCCGTGTCAAGAGCTACCTACCACCCCACTCTTTCATAAATATCAGGCATTTGCCACTGTCCTGAGACGACACCAGGGTTACCACCGGGTGTGACTGAGGTTCTGGTCCCCCAAACCCCTGCTTCTTATCCTGCCAGCCTGGGAGGTCACTGAGAGTTACCAGCTATGGATACCTACCCACATGGCTTCCTCCCCTGGGAATCAGAGCAGAGATTTTGTGACTCAAATTTAGAAGCTGGTCAGAGAATCCTAGCCATTGGGGTGGGCAGCCTCAGGCACCTGAGGTCCCCAACACAGCCTCTGTGACCTCCTAGTGTGCAAGATGACATGCCACAAGAAGTGCGTGCACAAGATCCAGACTTACTGCTCCTACACTTGCCGCAAGAAGGTGAGCCCGCGTTAGGTGGCCCAGAGCTTCCCATGACGACACTGTCCAGACAGAGGAGGCCATCCAGAGAGATGGCAGGAGAGGGTGGAACCTGTTCCTCCCTCCTCCTAGTTGGGGGAAGCCCCCAACTCTGTCCATGAGGGGACAGGGTCCCAAGTGTTGGGGCTGGAGTTTGAGCTAAAACTGACTGCCGTGTGGGAACCATGAGTGCTCCATGCAGAGAGCCACTGCTGGCAGCTGTTGGACTGGCCTGTGTAGCCTGCTGACCCCAGTAGCTGTGCAAGGAGGGCCCAGGGGTAAGTCGTAGGCCCAGGCCCTGACCTAAATTCCCGGCATTGCAGAGCGAGCCAGGTGCTGAACCAGGCCACTTTGGCGTGTGTGTGGACAGCCTGACTAGTGACAAGGTTTCGGTGCCTGTTGTGCTGGAGAAACTTCTGGAACATGTGGAGATGCATGGCCTGTACACAGAGGGCCTCTACCGCAAATCAGGCGCTACCCACCGCATACGGGAGCTCCGGCAGGCACTGCAGACAGGTGAGTCAGAAGAGTAGGAGACCTAAACACAGGAAAATGGGGGGTGGGCAGTCACAAGGAGAGAGCCTGAGGACAGGTGGGTCTGGAAGGCAGGTAGGTGCTGTGGCGGCTGCAAGCATAGCCCTCCCACCTGCTCCACACTTACCGGCCCCGCCTGCCCTTCCCATAGACCCCGCAGCTGTCAAGCTAGAGAACTTTCCTATCCATGCCATCACCGGGGTGTTGAAGCTGTGGCTCCGGGAGCTGCCTGAGCCCCTGATGACCTTTGCCCAGTATGGTGACTTCCTCCGTGCTGTTGGTGAGTCTCATGTGGGCAGATGACTGGGTAAGAATATAGAGTACCAAGTGCTTGCTGTGACCAGGAAGGCAGGACCACCCTGTCATCGCTGAGAAACTGATGCTCAGAGTGGCCAGCTGGGGGCCACCCTGGTGGCTCAGGGGGTTAAAGCGCAGCACTGTGAAGCTAGCCACAGCCACTGTAGCATGAGTTCCATCCCTGGCCCAGGGAGCTGACCCACGCGGCACAGCAGACCTCTCCTCTCTCGCCCACCGCTTGCTGCCCCCCTCAGCAGTGTGTTTCAGTTCTACCTGTTCTGCTCTGCACTCTGTCTCTGGTGAATCCTCTCACACCCCTGCATCATCTCTGGCCTGTGCCCTACTTCTTGTATGCAGAAATAAATAAATCTTAAAAAGCACACAAAGTGGCCAGCTGACCTTGGGTCCCTATCCTGGAGTGGATGGCTTAGGGCCCTTGAGAAACTGACACTCTCGGCCCTCCTAGAGCTACCAGAGAAGCAGGAGCAGCTGGCTGCCATCTATGCCGTCCTGGAGCACCTCCCTGAAGCCAACCACAAGTCCCTGGAACGGCTCATCTTCCATCTGGTCAAGCAAGTGCTCCCCCCACCCCCACCTGCCACCCACTGTCTGTGGGTTGGGGTCCCCAGGCCAGCATTCTCTGGCGGTCCTACACCAGAATGTTGGCCTGGCACCTTTGGCTACAGAATTGAGCATTTCCCTCTTCCCAGTTACACGACCCTTTCCCCATAGCCACCCAGAGCTCAGAACTCCCTGGTCCCCTGGACACCCCTAACTGCAGCTTGTCATACAGGGTGGCCCTGCTGGAGGATGTGAACCGCATGTCGCCCAGCGCACTGGCCATCATCTTCGCGCCCTGCCTTCTGCGCTGCCCTGACAACTCAGACCCACTGACCAGCGTGAAGGACGTCCTCAAGGTCACCACGTGAGTATCTTGTCAGGACCTGTGATAGTGGGATGACAAAGGATGACTCAGAGTCCGTGTGTACAAGAAGCCAAGCGGAGAGGGGCGACACAGCAAAGGTACAGCCCAGCCCCAAGGGCAGAAGATAAAAAAAAAAGTCAAAGAAGCAGGCAGGCAATCAGGGAATGCTCAAGTATATGGGTGACGTGTAACCATCTGGCCCCAGCCAGAACCAGGAAATCAGGGAGAGTCCAGGGAAGGCTCAGTGTGTTGGCAGCTCTAACCATGATATGTCTTGCTGTGTTCAGCATGTATAGATCCTCACACCAGGACTTTTGCCCTAAGAGGTTCCTTATCTAACTTTCCCTGTTCGTATCCTACGGTAAAGGCACTGAATGATCAAGGCAAAGACACAAAATAGCTGAGGCACAGAATAATCCAAATTTCCACATGTGAGTGGCCCCTGCCCCCAAAATGCTCAGGCCGCCCAGGCAGGAGCCCCACAACCGTTGATCAAGAGTTCTGGAACCCAGCAATGCCACAGTCCAGGCCATGCGTATTCAGAAGAGAACAGCTCGAAGCCAGTGTAGCTGGGGGTCGCCTTTAGTCCAGAGGTCCTCAGAGGACTTTGGTCACTTGGGTCTCCACCCATCTCGCTGCCCAGATCTGTTCTAATAAGCCCCTGCAACTTTTGCAGTGAAGCAAAACTGCTAGCAGAGGGGTTGAGGTACCAGGCTGCAATGATGGAGGGAGGCGCCCCTCAGAGTGGAGGGGGCACATAGCCCCAGCCTCACCCGGCATCACAGGTTCATGTGCCGCCAGTAGCCATGTGTCAGCGTCTCTTCGGCAGGCATCACATCCGGTTAGAGGCCTAAGAACCAGACGAGGACAAAGCCCTTCACCCCTCATCTCGCGGTGAGGGGTGCAGGGTGAAGCCCGCATTTCTGCCTTGGGAGCTAGGAGAGCCGGCAGTAAATTGAAATAGGTTGTTCAGGTTTCTTCTTGCTCCCCTGCTATCTTCACAGGCATTTTCAGATATCAGTCACTCAAGGATGTCATTTAGGTGGCAACTGTAAGACTAAGAGCCTGAAAATATGCTCCCCCAGCCACAGGCTGTGGTTAATACAGTGACAAGCAGTGAGAAGAGCCTGAGGTAGCCCTGACAGAGCCCTGGTGTTGACAGACTTTTCTTCCAGCCTCTTCTAGCACATTCTGTGGCTTTTTTGTTGTTTTTGTTTTGTTTTGTTTTACATTTTGAAAGGACACGTTTATGAGGAAGAGAGGCACCTGTTTAGTCACAAGCAGGCAGGAGAGCTGCTTGGTTCTTATGTGCCACCTGCTGATAGGGCCCTTGAGTCATGGCTGACTCTCCAGCTAAGCTGTCTCCAGTGCTGGCTTCAGGCTGTCTCCCAGTACTGACCACTCTGGCTGGCCCTGAGCAATAGGCCACAGGTCTCAGCAGACCTTCAAGAGACCTTGTGGCCAGCTCCCTGCTGCCCCGGGACAAACTGCCTAGCCTAACCCTGCGGGGCGGGGTGGCAGCGAGGAGCTCGTTCCCTCTCACCCACCATTGCTGTGCTTCCTCTTTCAAACGAGGCGCCTAGCACTGTGGCGCAGGCTCGGGGGAGTGAGCTACCCGAGGTCACACAGTTAAACGCACTGCGACGGGAGCCGCTGTTGTGTCCCTGGCCCTGCTTGGTCTCCAGTTTCTGCCCGGACCACCATTGCCATGGTGTCCCTAGACTCTGGCCCCCAAACCAGTCATCAAGGTAGTCAATGCCTGGCCCCTCTTACGGGCCTTTTCCACAGATGTGTGGAGATGCTGATCAAGGAACAGATGAGGAAATACAAGGTGAAGATGGAGGAGATCAATCAGCTAGAGGCTGCTGAGACCATAGCCGTCCGCCGACTATCCCTGCTGCAACAAATTGCTGTGAGCACTTGGCGTGGGGGGCGGGGGTCTGTCAGACTGGTCAGGGCTGCACAAGTGGGTGGGGCCTCAGGAAGTGGTCTGGGAGCCAAGTTTCACAGCTCGACCGCACAGGCTCTTGGCCACAGGCAGTGTGGCCAGGAGCCTCATGGTAGCATACTTGATAGTGAAATCCTTGCCTTGGCGAGCCGACTGCCATCCTCATTGAGGCTTGTGCCAGCTGTCCCTCTCAAAGGGTAGTGGAGGCCTGTGACCCCCTTGGTAGTAGTTTGGGTCATCCTCCATTGTCAGCCCTATGGGGGGGCTGGGGAAGAAAGGGGAGAGGGCTCTGGGCTCCTACGGGAAGACCCTGTCTTTGTCCTCTGGGCATGCATGGTGTGGGGTACTGTGTCATAGTTGTGACCTGCTGTGGTTCATCTCTCCCCCAGCCATGGCCTCTCAAACTGGGGTTTTCGTCTCCCTATGAGGGGGTCATGGTATGTACACATTCAGTGGGTCCATCCTGCAGGTCTCCTGGTGCAGTGCATGCTGGGGTTCCCCTTGGCCCCCCCATGGATCCTTGTAGGATAGCAGAAGCATGTCCTAACTCTATGAGAATGCATGCTGGGAGAGGCCTGTTGCCTGCTGACCACCTGTGCTGAAAACAACTAATCAACCAAGCACTGACCACTCTGTCCCTGCGGGACCCCTGGAGAAGCCTCACTTGTCCCACATCAGAACTAACCTCCCCGGCCCTGCTCATGCCCCACTGAGGACCTGTGAGTACTGACCCTCACCTGACCAGAGCCACTGGCCAGACTTCTTCCAATTCTCTATTGCAGAACAAGAGCCCCAAGATCCAGGCAAGCAGCAGCGGAAATGGCCCAGAAGAGTTGGAGGTGCTGCCGGAGGAGGAAGAGGTGGCCGGAGGTGATGAGGACCGTGAGAAAGAGATCCTCATCGAGCGGATCCAGTCCATCAAGGAGGAGAAGCAAGTGTCCCTGGCCCCCACCATCCTTGTTTGTGCCGTCTGACCCCCATCCACCGCCTCCACCCCCACCTCAGCCCAGGGGACATAGTCGTCAGGGGGCTGGCTGACTAGGCTCAGTCCTGGCATCCAGGACCCACCTTGCAGGGTGCTGCTGTCCAAAAATTCTACCACAAAGGCTTTTAGCGGGCCCTGCTTAAACTCGATTCTTTAAAAAAGCCTCCATGCTTGACCACAGGGAGCCACAGTATCTTACAGGGAGGGCAGGGCTGACAGAGGAGCAACAGCTGGTCTTAGCTGGGGAGGCCCTCCGCGGACCCGGTGCCTCCAGGAGGTAGGGTTTCACCATGAGGCCGCCTTGGACATCTTGATGCCCTCACTCCCCCAGGGAGGATATCACCTACCGGCTGCCGGAGTTGGACCCTCGGGGCTCCGATGAGGAGAACCTGGACTCAGAGACTTCGGCCAGCACCGAGAGCCTGCTGGAGGATCGGGCTGGGCGGGGGGCCTCGGAAGGTCAGTATTAAGGTAGCGTCTGCTTTTTTCCTTCCCGTGTCCACCCCCCGGCAGGCCCCAGGGCGAGGGTCCATCTGCTGGTCCTGAAGCTGCAGTAACCCTGCCATCTATCTCTCAAAAGGGCCCCCCGCATCTGTTGTCCCCTGTCCCAGTGCGCCCACCCTGAGCCCCTTCCCTGTGGCGGCCACCCCTCCGAGACGAAGGCCGTCATCTTCCATGACGGTCAGAGTGAAGACCCCCAGGCGGACCCCCATCATGCCCACGGCCAACATCAAGCTCCCACCTGGCCTGCCGTCCCACCTCCCTGGCTGGGTGCCAGGCACCCAGGAGGCCGCTGCCCCCGTGAGGCGCCGAGAGCCACCTGCCCGCCGCCCGGACCAGGTCCACTCTGTGTATATCACGCCGGGTACTCTCCTGCCCATGCAGGGCATCTTGGAGCCCCTGGATGAGGACAGCCAGCCAGCCGGGAACAGGCGGAGGTACTCAGACCCCCCAACCTACTGCTTACCCCCCACCTCGGGCCAAGCCAATGGCTGAGGGCCCACAGCTGTCAGAGTCCATACACCCAATGACCTGGTGCCGGAGCTGGGTGCCGGGGCTCCAGGTCCAGCATTCAGCTCGCTGAGAAGGGTCCGGAATGCAAGCTGCAGGAGCAAGGAGAGGTGGACTCCAGCCCCAGCCCGAGTCCAGGCGAGCGCGCCATCTGCAGCCAGGCCACCCTCGTTGAGCTCCCACGTCGCACAGACATGCCTGCTCCAAGCGTGGATCCCAGCAGGTGGCCTGGCACCCCCCCAACTCCCCTTTTGTATGTTTTCATAACTTTCTTTGTGCGTGGTTTACATAACTTTAAATTGTAACAGCCTTAACAGAAGACCAAATTCTTTTTTATATGTGCCTGTACAAACTTTTATATTAATGTCCTGCATTTCCCTTATGTCTGAACGTGAATCTTCAGAGCAAAGCCTGGAGGACTGGGATAATTTGGGGCCTAATGTTAGGACCCAACTTAAGGGCTTTGACTCTCTGGCCAGCTGCCGCCTGGCCAATATTCCTTCAAGGGACCAATGGGCAGTAAGCCCTTCTTTAGGGACCACAGCTTTGGCCAGAGCTAGGACACAAGGAGGGAACTGGCCTCCACCTGGGGCACCACAGACCTCGCATCCCAGGGAACTGCAGATGTGGCCCGCACTTCTCAGTCCACTGTGCCCTTGACGCGGAATCCTGGCAGCAGCAGCTGCCCTCGGCACAGCCTGTCTGTCAGAACAGGAGCTCGACACTCAGGACTCCACACAGTGGGAAGGACAAGACCTGCGGTTTCACTTGCTTACAGATAACAGTGAGAGCCTGAGAGTCTCCAGAACAGGATTTCCCTCCCTCAGGCTCAGCCCCACCCAGACATGGCCACAGGTCTGGAAAGTAGGAGCACCCTACAAACTATGTGAAATAAAGAAAAAGTGCCTAAGAGGTGTTTGCATGCAATTCTTTCCTCAGATCAGCTTGGGGCCAGTAGAGAGGTGATACACTCAGCCAGGTGGAACACGGAGTTGGGAGTGGTTATGCCCCTTGTCGGGGTACCCTGCCTAAATCCTCCAGCAAATCTGCCACTGGAAAGTCATACAGACATACTCCTATGACCAGGGTGGAAGGCTTCTGGGGTTATTTATTGATCCGGAAAACTGGGGGAACAAAGAGTTCCTGGGAGAGCTACATTCAGTGAGGAGAGCCTGCTCTTCTGGAAGCTGCCTTGTCTCCCCAGCTGGGGCTTACAAATCATATGGGGGCCCTCCCTGGTGGCACAAGGGGCTAAGTCACAGCACTGACGCAATACACAGCCACTGCAGCACGAGTTCAATCCCCATCCAGGTAGGTGACTCACATGATTTGGCAGACCTCTCCTGTCCCGCCCGCTGCTCCCCTCAGTGTATTTCAATCTGCCTGTTCTGCTCCCCACTCTCTCTCTGGTGGATCCTCCCACCTCCCACACCTCTGGCCTGCACCCCAGCTCTTGTGCATAAATAAATAAACCTTGAAAAAAATCATGTGGGGCCAATTTATAGTGGGGCAAGGGGCAGGACCCGGTGCAAGAAGATGGGCAGTCGTGAAAATGGGTTCACTGGTGGTGTGGCAGGACTATAAAGAACCCAGGCTGACACTGCAAATGCTGGAGAGTTGGTGGTCCAAAGCTACACAGCTGGGATGGGTAAGACTCAGGCCCTGCCCAGTCTGCCCTAATGCACCTCCCCCCTCTAGCTAACTTGTGTTTTGTCTCCTCCATGATGTTTTGGGAGGATACCAGGCCCACGAGAATGAACCAGAGTGATCTGGACACAGGTGACCTGAGGAGTGGGGAGATGCACACCAGGCCCAATTCCTGGGGAGGTTCCATCCTCACCCTGTCCATTACAGGAGCAGTGCTCTGCAGGCCTGGGTAAGGAGTTACTTCCTAGAGACGGGTGGGCTGGAAGTGGGTTCTCCAAGTTGTGGATGGGGGGCGGCCTGGACATGAGGGATAAACTGACACATCTCTAGCTCCCAAGGCTCATTTCCTCCTTGAGGCAGCTACCATCAGAGTGTGTATTTCCCAGGAAAGGAAATGCCCTGAAATGGGGAAGGGTGGATTCGGGTTTGACACCAGACCCTAAGTGTAATAGAAACCTGATGGGGTGTGCTTCCCTCCACTCAACAGGAAGTCTTCAACAGTGTCATGGGAGTCAGTTAAATTAAACTGAGTTTGAAAACACAAGAGTATAAAGTTAAGTCATTGATCAAGAAAGAGAGAGGGGCCCTCACTGGTGGCACTAGGGTTTAAAGCACAGTACTAAGAAGCTATTTGCAGCCACTGCAACACGAGTTCGATCCCAGGTAGGGAGGTGACCCAACTTTCCTGCCTCCTGCTGCTCCTCTCAGCAATGAATTTCAGTCTTTCCATCTGTTCTGTTCCTCACTCTGTCTCTGGTGGATCCTCTCACCCCCCACATACATACCTCTGGTCTACACCCCAGCTCTTGTATGCCTAAATAAATAAATCTTTAAAAATAAATCTTTTTTTAAAAAGGGGAGAAAGGAGGGCTTATGCTCTAGAAGAGATAAAGAAGTCTCTTACAAGGAGAGCAAACAAAGGACCAAAAAGCGCTGGGAGAAGGCCAGGTTCATCTGGCAATGGTTCATCTGACAGTGTCAGTCATTTCACACATTCCTTTATTTAGGTTCACTTTCAAGAAGTCCATCCTTTCCCATGACACTCTAAAGTGAGAACCATTTTTTCATTCTGTTAAAGGTTAACTTGAAAAACACTACATATAAACCCAAGAAGCATTGTTATATAAAAGCTGAACATAAGGTGGCCTAACCTGGTAACCGTGACTTAATACAATTGTGACCCGGCACATTTCCTGAGTACCGAGAACTTATCAAACTATGAGTTTCAATATGCTTTGGAAAAATACGTTTCAATGTGTCTGAGGAAAGTCGTGTTTAGCAGCGCGGTGACAGAAGTCTGGATAGGCCCTTAAGCCTTGGATGCACAAGACCTAGGCTGAGGGCCTCTCCACCAGGAGAAAACAAGATAAGGGTAATGGATGAGGAAGAGCTCGGTGTGCAAGAACCCAGGCAGGATTGGCAGTGGGGAAGGAATTTTGAGCAGGAAGTAAAAAACAGGCGGAACACGCATTGCATATGGCTTGACACCCAAAGGGTAGTACCTTCAAACCGAGGGGAAGGGGTTCACGACGAAAAGCAAAAGACTCATCTCTAAGTAAATATGGACACGACGCACCTTGCCTAGAAACCAGATGCTACTTCCGCCCCAAACAAAAATGGGAAAGCGAACGAATGGGAGGGTGCGGGCAGCCGGAAGGAAGCCATATGAAGGCACTTCCGCCCTTCCTGAAGATGGCGCCAGCGGAAGGCGCGGCGTGTAGCCGAGCGGTGATGACGGCGTCGAGGCTGGAGCTGAACCTGGTCCGGCTGCTGTGCCGCTGCGAGGCGATGGCAGCAGAGAAGCGGGACCCAGACGAGTGGCGTCTAGAGAAGGTGAGGTGAGCCCACACTGTCACGTAGAGTTCGACTCCCAGGAGATTGACCTGAACTAACAACCAGCAGGCCCTCCCTACTCCCTTGTCCCACCAACCACTTTGGCCACGCCCTTTCCTGTCAGCTCCCCCAATCCACTTGCAGCTCCGCCCTGTTCCTGAGGCTCTGCGAGTCCCGCCTTCTTGGCACTTGTTCCTCCCTGTTTCCAGCCCCGCCCCTCACAGGTTCTGACTCCGCCCCATGGGCTCTCACCCCCCCCCCCCGCCTCTCCCCCGCCTCTCCCCGCTCCCCCTCCCCCATAAGCTTCCTCCCCACTCCCATGGGCTCTCACCCCTTTGACGAGGAGTGAGGGAGGGCCCAGCTAACACCCCACTTTCCCTCCCCAGTATGTGGGGGCCCTGGAGGACATGCTGCAGGCCCTGAAAGCCCAGGCCAGGTGAGTACTCGCAACCACAGGGGGTTCAAATCCGGGTGGGACAAGTTGTATTAGAGGAACCTCTGGACACCAATCCCTGCAGAGACCCTTCTTTGAACCGGGGACAGGTGTTCTTTTCCCTCTTCTTACTTTCCAGTAAACCTGCCTCAGAGGTGATCAATGAATATTCCCGCAAAGTGGATTTTCTGAAGGGCATGCTGCAGGCAGAGAAGCTGGTGAGCAGAGGCATCCTCATCACTGTCACCTGGGTCAAGAGAACCCCACTTCCGGTGACCATTCTTTCTTCTGCAGACCTCCTCCTCAGAGAAGGCGTTAGCCAACCAGTTCTTGGCCCCTGGGCGCATGCCAACTACAGCCAGGGAGAGGGTGCCTGCCACCAAGACAGTACATCTGCAGTCACGGGCACGATACACCAGCGAGATGCGGAGCGAGCTGCTAGGCACGGTAGGGCCCCTCCCTGGTCCCTGGGAGTGCTTTGGAGGGAGCAGGAGTTCAGTGCCTGGGTGCAGCCAGAACAACAAATACTGTCAGGTGCCTGGGTCCTAGGGACCTCAGTAGCTTCTTCCCTGGGCCATCAGACAAGGCTTCCCAACACAGACATTGTGACCAAGATTCTGCTAGGGAAACAGTTTGTTTCAAGGCAAAGATGTCACATGTTTGATTAAGCCCCAAAGTTGGCGCAGAGCAAGTTTTAACTCCTGCCTTGCCACAGTGTTTAGGTGGTTTGCTTTTTTCAGTCTGTAAACAGGATAAGTGCTCTTCTAACCCCTTTGAAATATGAGCTGTTGTTATCAGTTTACAGATGAGAAAACTGAAGTTCAGAAGTCATGCACGGCAATTGCTCAGGGCCGACTTTGGGTTAGTGGGGAGTTTCTGAGGATAAAAAGGCCAGATTTGGGGCCATGATAATGATGGGTGGCTTCTTGCCTCTCCCTTTTTCCAACCCCCCACAGGACTCTGAAAGAGGTGAGTCACCTTGAGTAGAATAGGACTCAAGGCCCATCTGCCTGGGACAAGACCTGTATCCTTGCGATCCCACATCTTTCATGCTTCACCTGGCTCCCATGGGATCTTCTGCACACAAGGAGTGCCTCTGGGAGCATCACCGAGATGTAGCTGGGGGTGAGGTGGGGGGTAGGGAGGGGAGCAGCGCAGGTGGCCTCTAAAGGAAGTACAGTGGGACATTCCCACATTCTAGCACAGGACCAAGGCTAAGTGCAAGGAAAGACCTGAGGCTTGGGGAAACCAAATGGAGATGGGGGAAACTTACTAAAGAAAGGGCTTTTGACTAGAACTTTGTGGCATGATCAGGAACCTACTGGGCAGATAGAAAAGATGGGGAACAGCATTATAGGCAGCAGACACCTCATGGCAGTGGTCAGGAAGTTGGAGAACAGAAAACCAATTCTCTCCTCCTGCCTGGCTTCTTTTGCTTCCAGAGCCCCAACTGGATGTGAGGAAAAGAATGTGAGTGTTTCACACCCTTGGGCCATTTTGAGGGGGGTTGGGGGCTGGACAGAGGCACCACC
This sequence comes from Condylura cristata, assembly GCF_000260355.1. Taxonomy (NCBI): domain Eukaryota; kingdom Metazoa; phylum Chordata; class Mammalia; order Eulipotyphla; family Talpidae; genus Condylura; species Condylura cristata. The sequence goes on along the minus strand of NW_004567125.1, from coordinate 31,000,170 downwards.
ATAGGGATCTAAACCAATAATCCAAAGCCACTTCTAGGGATGTCATTACTAGACACTAATGCAAAGATGGGTAAACTGAGCCCCAAGCAGGGCAGTATCTAGAGCCATAACCTTGAGGTCTCTTGGGAACATGTCAATCTCTTCCCCTCCCCCAACCCAAATTATGCCTTTCCATCTACCTATGTGTGGGATTAGTGGGGTGTCAGGGCCCAGACCAGAGAATGAGAAGCAGTCGGCAGCCGAGCTAGACCTTGTCCTGCAGAGACACCAGGACCTTCAGGAGAAGCTGGCAGAAGAGATGTTAGGCTTGGCTCGGAGCCTCAAGACCAACACCCTGGCTGCCCAGAGTGTCATCAAGATGGACAACCAGGTATAAGAGCTGTGGGAACTCTGCAGCCTCAACTATAGAAGGCAGAGGAACACTGTAGATGGGGCTTAGCTGGATGAACACAGGAGTTTGGGAGAAAAAATGGCATTCCCAACAGAGGAAAAAGTACCAAGGGCAAGAGCAAACTTGCTGTAGGGTGGAAGGGAGAAACTACACTTGGCCCCAGTCTTACTGGCACATTCTTTTCCTCACCCACAGACCCTTTCTCATTCACTCAAGATGGCTGACCAGAACCTGGAGAAACTAAAAACAGAATCAGAGCGGCTGGAGCAGCACACGCAGAAGTCAGTTAACTGGCTTCTCTGGGCCATGCTCATTATTGTCTGTTTCATCTTCATCAGCATGATCCTCTTCATCCGCATCATGCCCAAACTCAAATAAAGGCCTGGCCCAACTCACATTGTTCTCTGTCTGCCCTAAGTCTTGTCCAGGGGTTCTTTCTAGGGTGGGTAGCAAGACAGGCGAGTATCTGGAGATTCTTAAGAGCCACTGAGAGTGCATTAGCAGGAAAAAAAAAAGCAGGATAGTGGAGGCAATAATTTAGCACACACACACACCCCCATTTCCTTATGTGCCTACCCCTCATCAGAGAAGACCAGGCTCCAGGAGCCCCACTGATGGAGTTGGAGCCTGGTGGGGCCAGGGTGAAGTCTGGACATGGGGGAAGAGTGAGTCTGTGCCTGGAAGAGGGATCATTGTCACTGGACCTTCCTTGAATTGAAGGTGGTGACTCAGGGACAGGGCTCAGCCCAACCACAGCTAGAGCCTGAACTCTTGGGACACAACAAAGGCTTACAAAGACATAACTGACAAGTAAGAGTCTATGGTGGTGCGACAGGTTAAAGCACAGCACTGCAAGCTGGCCGCAGCTGCTTCAGTCCCAGTTCAATCCCTGGCCCTGGAGGTGACCCACGTGGCGTGCAGACCTCTCCTGTCTTGCCCAGTGCTCCCCTCAGCAGTGTACTTTGTCAGTCTGCCTATTCTGCTCCCCACTCTGTCTCTGGTGAATCCTCTCACCACCCCTGCACCTCTGGCCTGCCCTGTACCCCAGTTCTGTATGCATAAATAGATAAATCTTTAAATAAAATACTCTTGAGGGAATCTGATTTAACACAGGGCTGACGAAACTGTAAGAAAAACAGCGATTCTCTCACTGCTGGTATAAGCATCAATGGTGCAACCTGAACAACTTAAGAGCATCCTCCCAAATTTTAAACACATGAGTTCCCTTTCCCTAGGGAAAGACACTTAACAGGAATTGACCTGACAGGTAATCCTTCCACAAATAGGCCAAAGAAATTTGCACATGAATTTTTGTGGTATTGTCTGTAGTGAGGAATATATTTGTTTGTCAATATCTCCAGAAGACACAACTAACTACTGCTCCCTGTGGTCTCAGAATAGGGTAAGAAAGAAATTCATTTTTATCTCCTATGTCTTTTCTATTTTGTGAATTCTCCAAACCTGCCTCTTAAATATTTAAGTAGTACTTTTAAATATATACACATTCATATATATGGCGGGTAGTAGAGAGGTTGGCATCCAACAGACCGATAGGGTCACTAACTTTCCAGCCTTACAACCATGGCCCCATGTATGCATAAACTCGCTGAGACGACCCAGGTTCTCTAACTGCTCAAAGCCTCCATTGACCACATCTTGGCACAAAGTTGAGTTGGCTCCTCCAGCCTGTTGAGATCCCTACAGCTATTCAGAATTTGAGAAAAACTGTAGTGCTAAAACTGGTAGCTTCAAACAGCGCAGTTAAGAGAGCTCTGCTGAAGGTCTGGTGGCCACCGAGGTGTGAGTGTGGTTTCATGTCTGCAAGATCATAGGCAAGTGTGGCATCATTAGCTACAAAGTTTGAAGACTTCTCTTTTTTTTTTAAAGATGTATTTATTTATTCATACAGAGCTGGGGTACAGGCCAGAGATGCAGAGGGTGAGAGGATTCACCAGGAACAGAGTGGGGAGCAGAACAGGCAGGAGGACGAAGTACACTGCTGAGGGGAGCAGCGGGCGGGTCAGGAGAGGTCTGCCACGCCATGTGGTCACCTCCGGGACAGGCGGGAATCGAACTCTTGCGGAAGTGGCTTTAGCTTCTCAGTGCAGCGCTTTAACCCACTGCGCCACCAGGGAGGGCCCTGAAGACCTCTCTTTTACATCTGATTATAATTGGTTTACTGGTTGTTCTTGGACCAAGTATGATCACTCTTGTATTTGAATAAGACACTGTGTAAAAAAAATAATAATTGCTGAGTAAACAGATAAGTCCCCCACAAACCACCCGATTTTTCAGACAAACTTTAAGGCCCTTCCTGGTGGTGCAATGGGTTAAAATACATTGCTATGAAGCTCTCTGCAGCCACGGCAGCACGAGTTCGATACCTACCCCGGGCGGGGGGGGAACCCACATGGCGCAGCAGATCTCTCCTGACCAGCCTGCTGCTCCTCTCAGTAATGTACTTCAGTCAATCCATCTGTTCTGCTCCCCATTGTCTCTGGTGAATTCTCACCCCTTGCATTCTGGCCTTTACCCCACTTCTTGTGTGCATAAATAATGAAATCGTCTGAACAACTATAAAAAATAAACTAAGGGTCGAAGTCCTAGACAAGCAGCTGGTCCCAGCCTCCCTCCGACTGGAACCAGCACTTTAAGGGTGTGGACCACTTCCGGCATCATCAGGCCCCGCCCCCTCATCGACAGGCCCCGCCCCTCACCGCCAGCCAAGTCTGTGTCTCTAGACCCCGCCTCCGCCCTAAGGAGCGACCCGATCAGTTGGGTCCAGTTTGCAGTTAGTGCACACCGGGACGCAGGCTCCTCTCCGGAACGCACTAGACTCTGAGCTCCGGACGCTGGGACAGGTAACCCCGACGAATGCGGTTCGTAGGGCGCGCATACGGTGCGGAGGTCCCGGTACGCTTCTCCCGGCGGCCCCTGTGGGCCGTCTCGCCTCGCCCGGGGTGGCCGGTAGCGCAGGGGTTAACGGGAGCAAGTCCCGCGGTGCGTGCTAACGCCATACTTCATTTGCATAGCTTCCTTCCGGGGTACGCAGCCTTTGGGGCGGGGTCTGGGGTACCTTGATGGCCAATCGCGTGAGTCTATGCTGACAACGTTGGGGCTGGAGAAGGCGCCCGCGGCGGGAGAGTTGGCTGCCGTGGCTTCCACCTCCCCACGCGTCCTGCTGCGGTGCACGGCGGCAGGCGCGTCCCCCCATGTTCGCAGGCTTCCCGCCGACCGCCCCCGCCGCGCGCGGGCTGCGACACAGTCCGCAGGACGCGGCCATCGGCCCGGGGGCGCCCGAACGGCCCCTCCCCGAGGGGGATGCCTTCCCGCGACTGCCCCCAGACCTGCAGCCCCTGGGGTCACCTGCAGAGCCGCCCACCTGGCCCTGGGCCCCCGGTGAGTCTGAATGGAAGGAGAGTCCACAGGCCTAGCCTTGCAGATTTAGTACCCCCAGTTCGAATGATCCCGGCTTCGCCACACCCTCCATAACCACAAGCCTTGACTTCTTGGCTTACAGCAAATGGTGTCTCGAGGCACGAAAACCAGCACCCACCGTCCTCTGTGCCAGCCTCAGCCAGGAGCCCCAAGAATAAGACCCAAGAAGATTGTATTTGAAGATGAATTGCCCTCCAGGGCTCTCCTGAACACCAGGAAACCTATTGTCACCCTACCTGGGGGGCCTATGCCCAGGCCCCACTCAGTGCCTGACTATGAGCTGTGAGTGCCCTTCCTGATGCCTAAGGACTGGGAAGTAGAAAGGGGCACTGGACTTTTGCCAATTGAATAGAAGTTTACTAAGTAGTTAAAAAAACAAAAACAAAAAACAAGGGCATTGGGGCAGAGAACACAGCACGGACAAAGAAAAGCAGATTACACTGATTGCGGGGGGAAGGGACAGCTTCTTTAGACTCTCACTCTGATTCCCCACCCCCTCAAACTTGCAGTAAGTACCCACCTGTGAGCAGTGTGAGGGAACGCAGGGCATATGCTGCCGTGTTCCAGGACCAGTACACAGAGTTCTTGGAGCTCCAGCAGGAAGTGGGCTCTGCGCAGGCAAAGCTGCAGCAGCTGGGGGCGCTGCTGGACTCCCTACCCCCGCCCCGAAGCCAGGTCAGGAGCAAGGCAGAAAACCAGGTCCAGGCCCTCTTGGATGGCCTGACCTTACCTCCCGGACACCTGTTCGGTCCAGATCTCTGTGCCTCATCATCTTCTAGGCTGGGTGGGCACCATAGCATGTTTGCCAAGGTCAGCCCTTGAGGTCTTGCCTGAACCAGTTACTTTATCTCTCAGAGCCTCAGTTTCCCCATCTGCCCTAGGGTCCAGCACTCCCTGAGCCCCTTCTTCTTCCTTCCCTTGCAGAAAGAGGCCCAGTTTACTTCTCGGGTCTGGAGGGAATTTGAGAAGAAGCAGATGGTGAGTTATGCCTCCTGACTCTCCTGGCCTTCCGACCCCTGACACTCCCACAGAAACTGAGACTTGTGCCTGGTTTTCTGGAGAGAAAACAGGTTCAAAAACAAAAAGGCAAAGGGGTAAGCAGTTTGAGGGCGGAAGGCCAAATTCCCAAAAGGACTTTCCTGGTTCTTCCTGCCCAGGACCCCAGCTTCCTGGACAAGCAGGCTCGCTGCTGCTACCTGAAGAGCAAACTGAGGCACCTCAAAATGCAGATCCAGAAATTTGACAGCCAAGAAGACAGTCAGGGCTCAGTGTACTTCTGAGCGTCCTGGCAGGCAGGCATGACAACGGGGGCGGGGGGGGGCGCCCACCCTGCGCCTGCTGCTTGTCCCACCTCGCAGCCTTAGCACTTGCTGTTGAACCTATTCCAAGACCTCCAGCCATGACCCCATGGGGACCCTAGATTCACCCTATCCTTCCCAGGAATCAGGTTCCCACTCTCCATCTCAGTGGAATTAACACTTATTAAATACCAACTGTGTGTATCTACTTAACACTCCTGGTGTCACTCAGCCGTCAGCTAGAAATTGTTCTCCATTTTTCTAGAGGAGAAATAAAATTTAAAGAAAAGGACTTGCCCGTGGTCTCCAGGCAAAGTATGAACCCTTGTCTGTTCAGGGTGCTCCTTCCACTGCAGCCTCTGCCTCAAGAGTCTTACATGTTCTTCCAGGTGGAAGCTGAGGGACTGACTTGGGGTAGGGGATCTCCCCGGGGCCAAGAGTTCCCACATGCCCTGCATAGGGGCAGAATGAGCTGAGGACCCTAGAGCCTTGCTCAGGGAGCCACCTCCTGACAGCTTGGCTATGTGTGTTTGGGGGTGGGGAGGAGGGATTGGGGAAGAGAAAGGGGGGACTGCTTGGGACTGCCTAACTAGGAGCCTTGCTGAAGACCCTGATGCCAGCCCAGATAAATGAGCCCACTTCTCCCTGGGTACTTCATTGATGCTTCCATGGGGCTGGGACACTTTTGCTAAAGTGTTGACATCAGGCACGGTGTGAGTACAGTTCATTGGCCTGGCTATGGGGGCCACCCCAGCCCTGGGGGAGGGGAGGGTATCCACCCCAGCCCTGGGGGAGGGGAGGGGCATAGGTAGGGTAAGTCTCCCTGTGTGGCCATGTGAGGGTGGCCCAGGAGATGCCCTCTAAATGCTGGCTTCCCAGGGAACCCAAAGGAAGGAAACAGGCAGGAAAGCCAGTGCTGGCCACTTGGGAGGTAGAGAAGGAGTTACAGGATTGGTACTCAAGGCGATCTTGTCTTCAAGGAAGACCACCCAGCGTGCTATAGCAGTAACTCGGGGCTAGAGGGCAAAATCCTAACATCCAAAAAGGCTCAAGGAATCATTTGCAGGAAGAACCACATGGGTCGGGTTTCACTGGAGTAGTTCAGCAGTCAAGCCTGCACAAACATCCAAGTTTTTGACCTAGAGACTGGACTACAGGAGAGATGCAATGGTTTCATTCAGTCCTAAGATGTCCTGCTTTTACGAGAAAGTGTGTTTCTGTTCCGCCCGACTGGTTTGGACATACTTATCCACAGGACATTGCTAAAGACACTGACCCAGGGCAGATGCCAGTTCAGCTTCCAGTGGAGGTTCAGTACCCTTCCCATTCCACTCCCATCTCAGCCCCCCGATCAGAGCAGGCAGTTTCAAGATCTTCATTCACTTCACAGGAAATGGCTTCACCCGCATCTTCACAGATCTTTTCTGAGATAGACATAATGGAAGCTGGGTGCTAAAGGAGCATTTGGAGAACTGAGACCAAATACTGGGCCCTCCCTGGTGGCGCAGCTGGTTAAAGCACAGCATTAAGAAGTTAAAGCCACTTCAGCATGAGTTTGATCCCAGCCTGCCCCAGAGGTGACCCACATGGCGCAGCAGACCTCTCCTGGCCTGCCCGCTGCTCCCCTCAGCAGTGTACTTTTTCAGTCGGCCTGTTCTGCTCCCCACTCTGTCTCTGGTGAATCCTCTCACGGCCCCTGTACCTCTGGCCTGTGCCCCAGTTCTGTATGCACAAATAAATCTTTAAAAAAAAAAAAAGACCAAATGCTGGCACACCCTGCAGAGACCCAGGTTCTTCTCTCACTGCTTTCAAGGCGTTATCTTTGATGGAGAGCTTGTCGTGTCAAGTCTAAAAGGTGCTGCACACCATCTAGGTCCTTTCTACCCACCCCCCTAAGAATCACAGCCCTGACAACCTGTAAATGCCTTTTCCTATGCCACCAGGTCTGAGACTAGGATTTCAGGGGCCCTAGTGCCCTGCATCAACTCAGTTTAGTCCACATTTCAAAGTTTATGATAGGTATGCATCTTCCAAATGCCAATCTCAGATAAGGTTTTTCTGTTACATGTGAGAAGCCAAATTCACAGTGATTTAGCAACACAAAGGGAAGTCTGGAATCACAATGAAGCATCCACAGATTTCGGGTATGGCTTGATCCAGGGGCTCTGATGGCATCCTGGAAAACGTCTTTCTTTTGAGGGTTTTTTCTTTTTTAAGGTTTATTTATGCATACAAGAACTGGGATACAGGCTGGAGGTGCAGGGGTGAGAGGATTCACCAGACTAAAGTGGGGAGCAGAACAGGCAGATCTACTGAAATATACTGCTGAAGGGAGCAGTGGGTGAGATAGGAGCGGGTCTGCTGAGCCATGTAGGTCACCTCCTTGGCCTGGGATTGATTGAACTCATGCTGTAGTGGCTGAGGATAGCTTCATAGCACTGCGACTTAACCCCTTATGCCACCAGAGGGGCCCTTGAGGCTCAGTTTTGCTTTGCACTGACTGTATCCTAGTTACAGATCCTGCCATCAATCTCATTGATATCTGGACCACATGCCTAATATCTACAGCTAAGAGAATGCAAAGGTCTGTCTGGACTGAGATCATGAGACTGAGCTACCCCCATTTCTTTCTTCCTAAGACACTATGGTCCAGACACGATTCAGGGCTCACTAAAGAGAACAAAGTTTAATGCAGAATATGTGTGAATCTGTGAGGCATACCCTCATAGACCAGAGCCTTAAACTTAAACCATCTACTGATCTCAACTCGTGCGGACTCTGGCTTACCTGAGACTCCCACCTTACCCCCAGTCCCATTTCCCCACCAAATTATCCAACAAAAACAGCATGTAGGGCTGTTGGTAGGCTGTGGGCATTCCAAAGGTCTGGGAGCGAATGCCAGTGGTAGGGTGCCCTCACTTTCCTCCAGCCCTCAAAAAGATAACAAGGGAGGCTATGCAGATAGGAAACATTTTTATTATTGGCCTTGATTCGTTCATCATGTAGTGTCCAACGTGGATTACATGTCCAGGAGATCAGCTTGGCGCACGCTAAGCCTGCCTGGCTGCACGGCTGTGGCCCCCCTCAGTCCAGATGCCAGGACTTTGTTCATCAAGTCAGGAAAGCCAACCCCACCATCCCAAGAATTCATGCTTCAGGCACTGAGGGACAAGAATGTCTGGGACTGGACTCTCCATTCCTGTTCCCCATCTCAACTAGAGGTTCTAGGGATGATGCAGCTGCAGCCTGGACAATCAGTCTTTTTGGTTTCATGATCATTTAAAAAACAGAAAAGACAAACATTTCACAGTCTTTAAAAAATAGGAGTCTGAGGAGAGAGAAGGGGGTGGTCCTCCACGTGGGGGAACCCTCTGGAGGCCCCAACATCCAAGTCCTTTGAGGTCACTGGCCTGAACCGTAGGGCCAGTTGAAGGTACTCCCCGACAGCAGCATGTCTCGGATCAGCGTCTCAATGGGTGTCTTGCCGACCAGGCGCATGAAGAACAGCTGGGAGATGAGGGAGGCGGGCACAGCACGCAGGGCCGGCAGCCGCAGCAGCAGGCGCCCGAAGCGCTGGGGCTGTGATGGGTACTGGGCCCGCACATACTCGGTGAGTGCCACCTGTGCCTTCTCCTGCAGACTCTCCACATGCGCAGGGTCTGAAAGTCCACAAGCATCTGGGGACAACAAGGGCAAGGTCAGATGGGTAGGAGATGACGGGAGGATGCAGGGCCCCAGAGGTGACTCAGGCACCACTCAAAGACGGCGTATGGGATGGGGGTCTGGGCAAAAATGGGGGTATCTAGGGCAGTGTCAATCTTCAAGAAATACTGAGGTGGCCTTGTCTGTAGACAGCTGCACAGGGGTACAGTGATATATGTTAAGGGTGAAAAAGGGCCTGTGACAGCCAAGTTCCAATAAAGCCCAAGGGAAAGCCTAGGAAGGGGACTTAGGAAGGAAGGTACGAGAACACCAGAGGGAGTATTCAAATAGCCCAGAGGAGCCTGTGGTATGAGCAAACGTGACAGCACCTAGATGGGAAGCTATGAAGATAGGGGAGAGTGGTCCCAGAAATGGAGGTGAGGCAAAATCGTTTTCCCAATGAAAGGCCTCTCGCAGAGTGGCCTGGGATTGTGCCGGCCTCCCTAGCCTCAGAAACAACTACTGGGGGCCAAAGCTTTACAGTGGACAAGGGAACTGCCCAAGCTGGGATAGGGAGATTTGTCCAGAGGGTGGGCCAGCCCTGCCACCAGTCACTGGAAGGTGGCTGCTTCAGGGCTAGATGTGCAAGGGTGGTGTTTGGGCAGCCTCCCCACCTCCCACTGGGAGGTTGCCACCCCAGAACCACCACCAGCACGGAGACTGCACTGGGGTGCCCCTGAGTCTGAAGGCTGGGAGCCCCAAGCATCAGGGCACTGCTGCCTGGCAGCCTTCCATAGGGCACCCAATAAGCAGGAAGAACATGCTAACCAAAGGATCAGAGATTTAGGAGTGTGGGTGCTCAGGAAGTGGGGATATCAGGGTTAGAAGGTTGGGAGGGGCTGGGGATCAGGGAGTGGCAAAGTCATGGTATCACTAGAGACAGGGTTTGGAGAGGCCGGGAATCGGTACCCCTAGGGTTGGAGAGCTAACTATTCAGGGTGTCACAAGCGTGCATGGCCTCCTCCACTGGCACCGTTTGCAGGGCCACGGGTCTGGCTGGCTTTGGGTGAGGCAGTTGGGGTATAGAGGTCAGGATCCCGAGGTCAGGAACCTCCAACCGCGGCTCATGGCCCCTCACCCGGCGTGAAGAGTGCGATGGCCTTGAGGCAGCCGTATTCAGCAGAGTCGACCTGCAGGCGGCCCAGCTTGTCCACCTGCTCCTGGAAGGCGCGCACCTGGTCCATGAAGGCCACGGCTCGCTCGGCGGCCATGGGCGCGGCGTGCAGCCCAGCAGCCGCCAGCAGCGGCGCCGTGTGCAGGGGCAGCGCCGCCTGCGCGGCGTTCAGCACGAAGAGCTCGCTCCAGCTGAGGCGCAGCAGCGCCACCTGGTCAGCCACAGGCAGGTCGGGGAAGAAGGGAGCGTGGCGAGCCCACTCCACGGTGCTGAAGAGCAATCGCGCCGCCAGTTCGCACACGTTGTCGATGCCCAGAACTGCGCCCGTCGCGCCCGCGCCGAAACGCCCAGCCGCCGCAGGGTAGGGCTCCGCGCGCAGCAGCTGCGCGATCAGCTCCGACACTGGCTGCCCGGGAAAAAGGTCTCCGCCTGCCGCCGCCGCCAGCGCAGTCCCCGGGGGGCTGCCGGAGGAAGCTGCCACAGCTCCAGGCAGTGAGTGCGGGATGCGGCCTCGCTGCACCGCTACAAGAGGGCAGAGATCAGGACAGAAGGGAAGAGGGGGGCCCTCCGGCAGGAAATGGGGGAAGGGCAGGAGGTGAGAAGTTATGGGGAGGAGAGGAATGTGGGAGTCCAGAGAGGGGAAAAGGAGTGAGGGCTCAAGCGATAGGGGAGAAGAAATGGGGGATCAGGAGATGGAGGAGGGAATTGAGATGGGGCCAGAAGGAACAGGAAGTAGGGGAGGAGAATAATGAAAATGGGTACAGGAATAAGATTGCAGGGCATGGGAGAGACAGGAGGGGGAAGCAGGTGGCAGAAGGAGAAATAAGAAGGCGGTGCCATTAGAGTCAGGGGTTGGGTAGAGAAGAATAAGGCAGGAGAAAGTCAGCAGAAGGTCACTTAGCCCTCCCAACGCAGGTATCCTGGGACCAACGTGCCCCACCTTGGGCAGTTTGTTGGTTAGCCAGGAACCAGGGGCCTGCAGGTGCCATCTTGCTCTGCCCTGTGCCCTCCAGCCTAAGCCCTTGCCCAGCCACCAACAGTCCCCCACCTCCCACTGGATTCCCAAAGTTCTGCTCACCAGCCCTGGAAGCTTGACCTGTCAATCATGTCCCCATCTGTCAATCATGGGGGTCCCAGAGCTGAGATGGGCCAGGGATGGGGCACCTTTCTAGGGCTTGGGGCCCCTGGCCTGCCTATCCCTAAAGCAAAGAGAAAGGGTAGCAGTATGCTGTTCAGCCTGTGTCAGGGTGAGTGTGGTGAAAGGGTAAACTGGGCTGGGTGCCAGACAAACTAATTAATGAGCTTTAATGAGCTGGTATCCCCTATCCCATCAGTCAACTGCATAAACTCCTGGCCAAGCCACCAGTGAGCAGGATGATGTAGCAAGTGGGGCTAGGATATGATTTCTAAGTCTCAGGATAAGTTGTCAAATAAATGTGGCTGGATGAAGCCTGAGTGAATTTCAGCTGTAATCCCAGGGTCCCAGACCCAAGGCGGTGGAGTGCATTTTCACTTCCCCCTTTGCTCACTCAGTTCCAAACAACACACACCATTCCTCCATCATCCAGCCATGTTCTACCTCAGGGCCTTTGCACTTGCTTTCCCTCCTTCCTGGGAACTCCCTTCCCCAGCTCTTACTCCTCATTTATTCCTGACTGTGAGTTGAAGTCCCAACCATAATGCCACTAATAATACAATGATGACACTGGTCACCAAATTAAATGAAAACCTATCTATCTTGCTTAGCACAGTACTTGCTACTTAGCAAGGGCTACATGGCTATAAGAAGCTAATGCACATTTATTGAGCACTTTGTCTTTTAGATCTAGAAATAAGTCAGAAAGCACCTAAGTCAGAAAACAGAGAAAAGGAGAAGAAAAAAAACCACCTGCCTTTGGGGAGCAAATATTCTGGTGGGGGAACAAGTAAATTACTGTGCAAAGTAGGTGGTACAAAATAAAGGGGGGTGATGGAAGTGGGAAAAGGAGGGAAAGCAACATTTCTCTGAAGAGGTATCATTTCAGCAAACCTCAAAGGAAGTGAGTGGGGAATCCATGCAGGTATCTGGGGGAAAGAACTCCAGGCAGACAGAACAGCCCTGAGATCTGACTGTGCTGGGAGCATGGGCTACCATTATTATCCCCACCCCTAAGGCTCTGGAGAGCTGGAGCCCTAATTTGAAATACATCAGAAGTTTAGGTCAAATGGACAAGTGAAGGCAAAATCCAGGTTGGGGTACAAGAGAGTCACCCCCAAACTTAAAAGCACCAAAATGAGTGACTAGATGATTTTAAGAGGAAGATTCTGAACAGCCAATCCCAGTTTCTTCCACAAGAGCCCAGAAGAGAAAAAGTCAACTTTATGGAGAGGATAAACTCAGGCTACATGCCAGAACTTCCAGCCGGGCCAGGGAGAGTTAAGCATGAGGACTCTTAGATCTAACAGGCCAAATTCTGCTCCTGAGCCCCTAGGCTCTGTGTTCAAGTCTTTGGATGCCACTTAAATCTAAGGGTGTCCAGCACGTGTCCACCCAAGTCCCTGGGGCAGAGACAAGAGGCTGGGCCTCCCTCTGGCTTCCAATACCCGAGGTCAGGCGAAGGGTAAGCTGCCCTTTGCCTTAATCATGCAAGTTCCTGCCTTGGGCAAACACAAAGCAGGGGGGGTGGAGGCTGGAGGGAAAACAAATCAAATAGAAAAACACATCCTTGTTCAGAGAGCAGTGGCCAGGCTAGGGGCTGCCGGGTGGGGTGGGCTCAGGGGAGGGTGCTGCCAGCCACTGAGGTGTCAGGACCAGGGAACCAGTGTCTGAGTCCAGTGGAACCCGGAAGGAGGGCCGAGGCACCAGAGAAAAGGTCTAACATGGGACCAACTGGGTGGAGCATCTTGCATCCCCTGCGCCTCCAAAGCCACCAGGTGATCACAGATAATTTGATTCTTCCAGCCCAAGGCCAGACAGAAGCCCCAGGGATTTCAGGATCAGTGGTAATAAGGTTAGCAGGCGCCAGGCCCTGCCAGGCCCTACCCTCCACAAGCCAAGGGCTGGGCGTTGACTTCTCCCCTGAACCTGCCACACCCAGGAGGCACTCACCCTCCTTCCTCATGCCCACCCGGAAACACTTCTTGAGACGGCAGTATTGGCACTGGTTCCGGTGATGCTGGTCGATCTGGCAGTCACGGTTGGACCTGCGGGAACAGAGGTCACTGAGGAAGGTCACCGTGACCTCCACGTCCTGCTTCCCATGAGACACCTTTGGAGGCTGCTCCTGAGAAACACCAGTGCCCTGGGCAGGAGAGGAAGCCCTCCAAAGGGGTACCGGGGCTGGGCCTGCAGGTCTACAGAACGGAAAAGACCACTGGGGTGGATGGTGAGGGATAAATAGGAGTCTGTGGCAAAGCTGGGTTTCAAAGGACGAACAGAAGTTTCCCAAGTGAACAGAGACAATGCCATGCAGAGGGTCCAAAAGATTGAAAATGCAAAAACAAAGGAGGCATAAACAGTTTCATTGTATTGGGCACTTCCAGCTAAGAGTCAGAGTAGGGTATTTGTTCCAAGAGAAGGAAAGGTGAGAGCAGTCAAGGAACCTGGTCAGAGAGCTAGGTTTTCTGAGTTGACTGAGGGGTGAGGGGCTGGCCAGGCCGATTCTCTCAGGGGTTACAGTGCTATGGAGCCCCTTTACTATGGTCTGCAACACTGAGTGGGTAAAGGAACTCTGTGCTTCAAGGCCCCACATCGATGTCCCTCCCTCTGTGAAGACATTCCAACTTCTAAGCCAGAGAAGTTTCATCTGGGTGACTTTGGGGGTCATTGTGGCTTCTTCCAGAGGAGGCCTGGCTCTGTGAGGCAGCGCCCTCCCTGTTCGTGGTCAGTCCCATAGAGGGGCTGGTTCAGGCCTTTAATCTTCAAATGTCCCCAGTACCTGATCCCTGCCACAATGAAACTTCTAATGCTCTTGACCCTGGGATCAGTATCCCGGCGCTGGGCACCAAGAAGGTACCCAAAACCAACCAGAGTAAAACACTCAAAAAAATTTTAAATCAAACACATCTCTGGGGGACTCCCTGGTGGCACAAGGGGTTAAAGGGCAGCATTAGGAAGCTATGGGCCGGCAGCCACTAAAAGATGAATTTGATCCCCAGCCAAGGAGGTGACCCACATGGTGCAGCAGACCTCTTCTGTCCCTGTCCCCCCACCCCGCCGCTCCCCTCAGCAATGAATTTCTGTCAATCCATCTGTTCTGTTCCCTACTCTGTGTCTGGTGAATCCTTTTACCCCTTCTCCTCCCCACCCCCTGCACCTCTGGTCTGTAGGCCAGTTCTTCTTGTATGCATTAATAAATAAATCTTAAAAAAAAAAAATCAAACACATCTCAACTACAGACAACCAGCCCCAACCCTGGGATAGCAACTGCTCCAGTGAACATCAGTTTCCTGGTCTGGAAAGAGGCAGGCAGATGAGACTGCTATGAGACATTGGGTCTGGGGGATCTGGGAGAAAATGTCACCCCAGTCTGAGGTCCCAATGACAGGTTTGTAAGAATTGAGACGGTGGCTGGGGGTATCACCTCTGAGTGCCCGAACCTATAATATCTGCGCCCAGGCCTCTGCTATCCGCCCAGCCTGAGCCCCCAAAAAGAGGCCCTGCTAACTCAGAGAGTTCAGGCAGAACCAGAACAAAGCCTGGTGGGCAGGCAGTGGGAGGATCCTGGGCAACCGGGTGGAAACGGTCAGGCCTGGGGCAGGAAGGGGCCGGGCTCAGGGTCCTTTCACCTCAGGGGAGGCCCTGAAACTTTTGCCTCAACTTCCTCAGCAATGGATTCAGAATACCTCCTGTCCCCCTAGATGGGAAAACAGTAAGTTCTACCTGTTATCCCACCCAAAAAGCACATGCTTTACCCAACCTTGTGGTCCATCTCAACCTTAGACCACTTTCTAAGATTTCAGACTACCAGTTAATCTGATCACAGCCCGCCCTTGCTCACACAACCTCCATAGCTCCCCATCACTCTCAGCCCAGCATTTCAAGTTCACTCAGTTCTAACTTACTCCATATCTGGGCAGTCTCACCTATGGACACTACCCTTTACCTGCCAAATCCTTCATTCTTCATGGGTCACCTCCACTGACCCATGCTCAGAAAGCCATCCTGGGGTCCCAAATCCATCCCTTCCTCTGGCCCAACCCAAACCCCAGAAGCTGGGAGCATAATTGTTTCCCAAAGACTATGAGAGGGCGGGGCTTGACGGCGAGGGGCCTCTGGAGAACTGCCATCAAACCTCAGGGTCTGGGCTCTGGGCGTGCAGGGACTCTGCTGAAGCCATCCGAGGCTCAGTGAGGTGCTGTAACTTCATCAGGGCACACAGCTGATGGGCCTCTTTTTTCTAAAGAACCAGCCAGCCTCAAACAATACCCCCCTCCACCATTTCAGTGCTTTCTGCCTGGCCCTCAGGATGTCCTATGGACCCCCAAACCACCTGAATCTCTCCCCAAAGACAAGGCCAGGAAGCAGACAGTATTCTTCCAGTAGCAAGAATGAGGCCAAAGTCTGGCGGCCCAGTTAGCCTGGGAAAATGGAATAAGCCAGGTCTCCCATGTACATGCCCACCCAAGACAGGCTCTGACCCCGGACCTACAGCCAAACTTTAGCCTTAAGTAGGTATGGGGCCCTGACATAACCAACAAACCCTCTATCAACAGCTCTCCTGAGAACACAATCCTGACCCTGGCTTCCCAATCCTACTGCTCCCCTTGCTAAGTCCCCACTAGGGTAAGGGCTCTCCCTGCCTGACCCAGGGCAGGTATCACAACTTCCCTGGGCCTCAGTTTTATGCATCTGGGAAATGGGACTCACCATTTATTGGGGCGAGTGGCATGGAACAGGCTTATCAAAGGAGGAAAGGGTTGCTCACAAGAGTGGTGTGAAATCATACGCACCCCCTATATCCCCACCCCCACCGGACACCTACCCCAGTGCCTTCCTCGGAGACCTACAGCCCTAACACCAACCAGAGCAGCTGCCAGGACACGCCCTGCCCGTGGGGATTCCAAACTAGGACAGCCCAGGGTTTCTTCTTGGAAACACTCTCCCCACCTTGCTCAGAGCTATGAAGTTTCAGTGGGTTCCCAAGAGCTCAAGTCTGCACCCTCCCTGGCTGATGATGCAGGAGCCAGAGAAGCAGCCGAGGTGTGGCCAAATCCAGCTGCCCTCTAGGCCCTCCGGTTGTGGTTTCCGGTGACCCAAGGCCCAGAATGAGTCGGGGGTGGGGGTGGGGGGTGCGGCAGACCCAGTTCCCTGCCTCAGCAGGACCCCCGATGTGAAGGAGTCCACCCTATGCCAACCCAGCCTCGCCCACAACGCTGCATCTCCTCGGTGGCCAGGGCGACTTTGGAAGTGATATTTGACCCCAAGGGCGCGCCGTATTGATCCGCGCGGCCGCAGACAATGGCCCCTGGACGCTGCAAGCGCCACAGTCCAAGTTCCACGTTCGATTCCCGCCGGGTCCCTCTGCGCGCCCATATCCCCAAGAAAAGGAATGCCCTGTGGTTAAGGTTCCACCCCTGACAGCACCCCCAACCTCTCAGCGCACCGTGAGGGCCCCAGTCCAAAGAAAAGGGAGGAAAGAGCAAGTAGCTGAGGCGGAAGCTGCAAGGGACCACCTGATGGGGGGTCCTGCATCAGCATCGATACAGCGCTGACTGTATACACGACCCCAGGAATGCAATAGAGATGGACAGGGGTCTGTGCCCCTATCTCAGAGGGGTAATGGAGGCCCAGGGAAGGTCAGCGCCAAGCCCAAGGTGACCGAGCAGGTCAGAGGCCCGGCCCAGGCCGGGGTGGGTCCACCACCGCGGTGAGCTGATGGGGGGGCTCACCGACAGGTGTAGCTGAGGTTGCGGCGGATGCTCCGCTTGAAGAAGCTCTTGCAGCCCTCACAGGTGAAGACGCCGTAGTGCTTGCCACTCGACTTGTCCCCGCACACCACGCAGTCCACCTGCAGCCCAGGTCGCTCCTCGTCACCCGGCTCGGCGTCGCTGGCAGCGCCCGAGGGTGAGGCCGAGTCCTCCTCGGCCGCGCGTGGGTAGCCACCCGCCTTGTCCACGCCGTTCGTATCGCTGCCGCCGCCGCCGGGGCCGCCCCAGCCGCCGGTCACCATGGCCATAGCCCCAGGGCAGCGGGGCCGGGGCGCCCCCTCCGCGATCCTCCCTCCGGGCACCCCTCTCCGCCCGGGGCACCCTACCCCGCGAGCATCCGGCCGCGGCGCGCGGGGGGCACTGGCTGCACCCCCCAAAAAAAGTTTTGCAGCAACTTCCTGCGGCCGGTCCGCGCGCCCAGGCGGAACTGGTCTGGCCGGTTCCAGGCCAACTTTCCCACGCGTGCGCGGGGCCAGGCCCGGGGCCAGAGGGGCGCGCTAGAGGCGCGGACCAGGGGCCCCGGGGATTCGCACCCCG
>NW_004567125.1:30976455-30982165 GCF_000260355.1 Condylura cristata | reverse complement strand
CCCTCCCCCTTTCCCTTCCCTCTCCTTCCCCACCACCCCCCGCCCCTCGCTGGGCTCTAGCCTTAACCCCTGCTGGGCGGTGGCGAAAGCCAGCGCGGCTGCTGCCCTCTGCCCTTCCGCAGCCCAGCCAAGATGTCTCTCCAAGGCCCTCCCTTCCACCTCCGGCCTTGGACGTTGCGTCGCTCGACCGCCCTCGAGGTGCCCCTCGCCACCCCCCACACACACCCCCCCTGCATTCCCGGCAGAAGCATTAATGGGGGACCAGTGCACCCGGGGGGCACGCCCCTGCGCAATACACGCTCGCACCCTAGGGCATTTCTTTGCACAGTTGCTTGATGGATTGTGTTTGCTTCCTCTTCCAGAAAGTCGCTACGGCTGACCCCCACCCCACCCTTTCTCCGCTTGGGCTAACACCTGGTACTGAGATTCTCCAGGGGGAAGGGATGTTGTGGTCTGCCACCGGCGGCGGGGCTAGAGGTCAGGGGGCCCCTAGCCAGAATTTCAAGTCCCTGGGGGCAGGGCGCCCACCAGTCCTGCAAGCCTGCAGGCGCCAAGAATGTCCCCACTGCTGCCTCTGTCCCTTTAATTTCTTTTTCTCTCGGTCCTTTTCAGAAAGGGCTTGGCCAAGCAGCCGGCTGGACCGCAGATGTTTTCTTCCAGGTTCCTTGGGGCTTCCCAACTGTCGCCATTGCCCCCCTCCCCGCCCACTCTGGGCTGGGGCGGCTAGCATTTATTAAGCACCCTTTATATACCTCAGGTCGCCCAGGGCAGGAGAAGCTGGAGCCTCTGGCTCAGGGCCTATTAACGTTTAACAGGCTGGAAAAACCCTTTGCAGTGACCTTTCACCTTGGAGTCCCTTAGGTCCAGTGACCCAGTCTTATCACCCGTCCTACCCTGGGCCCAGAACAGGACACCCTGGACACCAGGGCACGTGTCTGGGCTCCTGAGGCTTGCAGGCTCTGCCCTCTGCCCTCTGCTGGCTACTATGGCCGCCTCTCTGAGGAAAGGATCTGGAATAAAGGCACCCCCTACCCCAGATGCATCTGAGGGGGCACCCTGTTGAAGACCAGGGGAGCCCAGACCTCAGCTGCTCAGAGATCATGTGACACTCCAGAGGCCACCAGGATTCCCAGAAAGCCTGACACAATACATTCTGGGCCCTAGGCCTTGGGCCCTTCTGCACGCAAGGGCTTAAAAGTACAGAAAGCAGGAAGGGCTAGTGTTAGACATGAGCAAGGACTTGCCAAAGGTTTGCTAAATTTGATTTCAGCCCTGTAAATCCTGCTGGGAAAGGGGGGACAGGGTGGTTAGAGAAGTTGTTTCATTTTGGAACCCCCTGGGTTGTGCCGGGGGCACTGTCTGGTTATTTGGGACAGGGGGGGATTTTAGGTCCCTAACCTGGACATTCTAGGATCCAGGGGAAGGGGTCTCTTTGAGAAGGAATCTAAAAGGGATTCCTTAGAGGGAAGAAAGGACTAGAAGCAATCTGTGGGGAGGAGTCTGGGACTGAGGTTTGAGGGTCAGGATTCTGGGAAGGGGTGCTCAGAAGTGAAGGTGTGGGATCAGGTTGAAGACCAGGGGATCCCAGAACCTCAAGTGGGTCCACCCCCTCTGTGCCTTGGTCATGGCCCTCCCTATCCGCACCCCTCGGGGCCCTGGTGGGGGGGGGGACAGACAGAGGCCTGGCCTCAGCCCCCTGACCCCTGCCCGCGGCCCCGCGGTGACATTTGACCTTGCAGCAGCCCCGGGCCAGGGACAAAGAGACCAGAGCCCATCTGCCGCGGGGGCACCCGTGGGAACGTCAGGCCCTGAAAAACTCGGCCTGGGAAACTGCCCCTGCCCTCCCCCTCCACCACCCCCGCCACCCCTGCTCAAGCAGCAAATTCAGCCTCACACCCCCTCATCTGGGGCCAACTCCTTCCCCTGCCCTCCAACAACAGGTGACCTTGTCTCCCTTTGACAAGGGCTCCGGCACAGGCAACCTGAGGACTGAGGGCTAAGGTCATTCTTGGGCTGGAAAACAGACTAGACAGCATAAGGACCCTTCTTCTGAAGGCACTATCCCACTACTAGGGGTGACCTTGCCCACCTCAGTTTCCCTGCTTTATTCAAAGTCTGCCACCATCCAAAGACAGTGCAATGGGTGGGGGGTCCCAGCACTAGCACTTGCCCACCTACGGAACCCTTTGGTCAGAAAGGCCAGGTCGCTGATTGGCAACTCACCTTACCCTCCCTGGCTGCTCCGCACACACCTGCACAGGTGCAGCCAGGAAAACCCCCCTCCCCACCACCAGGCTGGGACAAAAAACTTTCTAATCCCCATCTTTGGTTTCAGCTACTGCTGAAGAGGGGACAGCAGCCTACTAATCCTGGCTCTGCTGGGTGGCTCCCAGACTTAACCCCCTCCCCGCCCCCAACTTTTAGATCTGTCTGAACCCCAGTAGAGAGCTGGAAGGTGCAGTGGATTCAAATATAATGCTAATCAGTTGCCTGCTATTAATCTGAAACTAACACCTCCCCCAGGTGAAAGCCTGAGCCTTTCCTCCTGGGGAGCTCATTGCCCACTCCTGAGTTCCCGCTTGCAAGTTCCCAGAGGCCACCCACCAGAAGACTTCATCGAAGCTACTCATCCTTCCAGTGCAAGTTCTAAAGCCGCTGCCTAGGCTCCCCCTGGCGTGAACTCTTCAGTGAAAGCTCTATACCCCAAGCGGTTCTGGTCTGTCTGCCTTCTGGGATGCGGCATCTTCCTTTTGGAAGCACCTATCAAGACAAAGCCAGCATCTTCCTGGGAAGGTGGTCAGTGGGGAAAGAGGGCCTGTTCCCACGGGCCTCTCCCAGGGGTATGGAGACAGATGAGAGCTGGGACTTCAGCTCTGGCTGTGTCACCTCACTGACCCCTGAATCTCTCCAACACCCCAGATACTGCCCTCAAAGGCCAGACTGCCTCTGGCATGTCCACCTTCACAAGCCACACAGTGCCAGGTCAGAGACTCTGGATCCATCTCCAGTGCCTGGTCACCTCCCATCAGACACTCGGGTATCTCAGTCCCATCATGTCAAACATGCCTAAACACGCAAAGTCACACCACATGACACAGCATCACTCCAGGGTAGTTTATGACATGGCCTGCCACAACTGTGTAGCATGTTCTGACATGGCCAGGCACAGGACCTACAGGAAGGTCTCCCCTGACTGGGGAGGAAGGGGGGGTGACCTGGGCTTCCCCAGGGCCCTTGCAATCGCTTCTAAGCCTGCCAGCTCCTCTGCCTGTTGGGCCTCCATTAGCGCCACCTGCTGCTCCAGCTTCCTGCGTTGTTCCTCCTGCTTGCGATGTGCTCCCCGGAAGGCCAGGACCAAGGAGCTGGAGGAGGTAGGGGGCTTAGCCAGCAAACAGTTCCCCATCCCACCCACAGGAGCTATGTACTCCTAGCCCCAGACAGGAGCTATGTGAAACTGGGTCTTCCTAGAGTCCCACCACCAGGAACTGGGGATCACAGAAGGGGGGGCTCAGGAGGTGAGGGGGTGGGACAGATTAAACCATTGCCCACCTTACAGGGGGAATCTGCAGCCCAAAGAATGCCAGGTTGTTTCTGTAGTCACCAGCAGAGGTACAAGGGAGGGGACCCACCTGTGAGCCTTGCACAAGTCACTGTTCAACTCAGCACTCTGAGCACGTTTAGTTCGCCCCTTCTGAGCCACCTTTTCCAGCTCTTCCCGAAGAGACTGCAGCTGCTGCCACAGACTCCGAGCCCTAATGCAGGGATGGGGTACAGGGGCTCAGAACCACAGCCAGTCTGCCTGCCCTCTTTCTACCCACGTACCCTGGGTGTTCCTGTGTAAACACATCTGCACTCAGGTGTATACCCAGTCCTCCCATGTGGAATAGAACCCCACAGACTCACATATATCCCCCACCCCAAGTCATCCAACCCCGACCTGAGGTCTAAGCACACACCGGGTGAGAGATGCCGACAGCTCCTGGGCGAGCTCCTCTTGTTCCTTCACTTTGCTCACCTGGCCACCACCAGAGCCCCTGCTGCCACCAGAGACAGCAGGAGGACCCTGTGGGAAGCATAAGGAAGGAAAGAGACATTGACCTAGGCTATGTGCTCAGCCAACCACACTGGACGCTGAAATTGCCTCGGCCCTCGCCAAGCCTGCAGTGTGGTGAGATACCACAATGAGGTCAAATTACTCCCTGACAAGGAAGTAAATGACAGGGTTACATCTGAAAATGGTCCTGTTCTGCTCCCCACTCGGTCTTTTTTTAAAGATTTATTTATTTATGCATACAGAACTGGGGTACAGGCTAGAGATGCAGGGGCGGTGAGAGGATTCCCCAGAGAGAGTGGGGAGCAGAACAGGCGGATCTATGAAGTACACTGCTGAGGGGAGCAGCAGGTGAGACAGGAGAGGTCTGCTGTGCCATGTGGGTCACCTCCCTGGCTGGGGATCGAACTCTTGCTGAAGCGGCTGCAGCTAGCTTCTCAGTGCTGTGCTTTAACCCACTGTGCCACCAGGGAGGGCCCCCCACTCAGTCTTTGGTGAATCCTCTCACCACTCCCCACCCCCACACCTCTGGCCTATACCCTAGTTCTTGTATGTATAAATAAATAAATAAATCTTTAAAAATAAATAAATACACTTAGACAGGAAGGGACAAAAAGAAAACCCAGGGAGGACCAAAATTTAGGAAATAATGAAGTATAGGAGGAGGCTGTTAGCATATGGAACAGAGAGAGTACGAACAGGCCCATGGCTGGGAGGGAGGACATACAGATTTGAGTGAAAGATACCAACCGCTCTGGGGCTCACTGGGCTCCCAAAGAAAGAACCCCCAAAGTACAAATGTGAGCTCTGATACGCAATGTGATTATGCAGCTCCTTCTGTGTAGAAATGGAACCCAAAGCTCAGAGGCGCTAAGTACCAGGATCTTACAGTCAGCCGCGCCCTGGCCCTGTCTCCAGCGGCGCAGCCCACCTGGGACCAGTCCTCCTCATCTCTGCTGCTCCCTCCTCCACTGCTGTCTCCACCACTGCTATTGGCCCCCCCAGTCTGAAGCTGCGCCAGCTCCCACCGCAGCTGCTCCAGCAGAAGCATGTGGGCAGGCCCCTGGGCTCTGAGGGCAGCCTCCCGGAGCTCCAGGCCCCTCTTCTCACGCCGCACCAGCTGCAGCTGCAGCGTCAAGTCTGCGAGGGTCTCCTGAGAGAGCAAAGAGAAAGCAGAGTTTATGCCTCTAGGAGGTGGGGAAACTGAGGTCCCAGGGAAAATGATGGCTGGTCAAGCAAGAACGCGAACCCTCACCATGATCTTGCGCCACAGGAAATATCACCTTCACATAAAAACTATGACTGTACAAACGGCAGCTCAGAGACGAGTATCTTAGGCAAAGTCAAGCAGCAGCTCAATGGAAGTGTCTGAACCTCAGGTCTTTCTTGCAGACTAGAGCCCCCAGAGCATGTTCTGGTTGAGGTGTTGGTGGTAAGCAGTGAGCATAGCTACCCTCCAGAACATGTTCTGGGCTCTCATCTTTTTTCTTTTTCTTTTCTTTTTTTAAATTTATTTATGTAGACATACAGAACTGGGGTACAGATCAGAGGTGCAGGGGTGGTGAGAGGCTTCACCAGAGACAGAGTGGGGAGCAGAACAGGCAAATCGACGAAGTACACTGCTGAGGGGAGCGGCGGGTGGGTCAGGAGAGGTCTGCC
>NW_004567125.1:30973214-30976355 GCF_000260355.1 Condylura cristata | reverse complement strand
CAGGAGAGGTCTGCTGCGCCACGTGGGTCACCTTCAGCACTGGGGATCAAACTTGCACTGAAGTAGCTATGGCCAGCTTGCAGTGCTGCATCCTAACCTATTGTGCCCACCAGGGAAGGCCCTCATCTTTTTTCTATAGGAAGGGAATTGTGGAAACCCAGGTTCAGAGCCTGATGAGAAATGGAATTTTTGAGACAAACTCCTATTCACCCTCCAAAACCCCAACTCCAATTCTCCTTCCTCTAGGAAGCCTGCCCTCAACCCAGCAAAACTTTCCTGGAGCTGTGCTAATTGGTCCCTCAATCACATCCCTTTCAGCTTCAGCAGGAGGTTTTGTCCCACCAAGAAAGGCTGACACGTAACCCCTGTTTATGTATACCCGTGTGGCTGCCAGGTCCTGCTGGATCTGCGTCTTCTTCAACTGGGGCAGAGCTGGGCCAGGCTGGGACCCCAGAACGGCCTGCACCATGGCTTCTGCACGGGGTACAGTGGACATGGGTGCCAAGGTGGGGCCTGGCTCTGGGGGAATCTTCACCAGAGCACGGTGCTCCTGGAGACGTTGGACATAGCCTCGGAGCTGGGAAACCACCTCCTGCGGCGTGGGCCTATCCACACTGCTACCCTCTGGGCTACAGGAAACAAGAGGGGCGTAAGTCAACACTGATGAGCATGGTTGTGATGATTTCATGCCAATCCTCATGGGCGCCACTATCTTCAGTCTTACCATGATGGCTCATATGGTATCTATGTTGGGCATGTTCATAGCAACATAGTGGGCTCCATTATGTAATCCCCAATGGGTACATCATCCACTAAGGTAACACGCTGAATGCCAATGCACCAACAAGCACCATTCCTCACATCAACATGGTAGACAACATCACCCCAAAACAACAGGCACCATCACACATTACAATGCGGTAGATGCCTTCAAGTCAACCCAACAGGCACCTCTGCTTGATCTTTGAACCCTGTTTGGAAAATCATGCCAACCATAGGAGGTATCACACGAGGCCAAACCATGAAGCACCATCATGTTAGTTCTAATCAGCAAATCCACCTTCAAGAAAACACTGGTGGTCCTATACTGAGTCCAATGTCTGCTAATCACCAAGCCGAGATTGTTGAGTAGCAACCAGCCCACTCTAGTCAGGCGTCCTGCCAACCATGGTGAGTAATGCCCACCCCAACACACTAGCTCTGAGAGCCTCTTTCTTCACTCAGGGCTGCCCTCGCTGACCCACCAGCTTCCCAGCCTTCCAGGGGTACCTGGGCTGTGGGTCCAGCAGTGTCTGTCCTTCCAGGGAGGCCTTCTCTTGTGCCAGCAGCCGTTGGGCTTCCTTCTCAGCTGCCTCCACATCTCCCATGGGCACTTCTGCTCCTGAGCCCACCTCCTGGAGAGTGAGCAGGGCCCCATACGCCTCTTCGCAGTTCTCACTGTGGGACAGATGCTAAGCACTCCCACCCGTCTTGCTGTGTAGGTGACGCCTCCACCCCAGGCCCCTCCCTCCTCCCTCCACTGCTACCCTCGGGAGCCTGCAAACTGCTTCAGCACCCTTGGCCTCAAATTGCCTTCATTTCCATGGTTGCAGGAAGTGAGGGTCCTGCCTCTTTCTGTGGATGTGAGTGCCATTCCCTTGCCAAACACGACATCACCGACATGCAGACACAGACCTGTACTGCAGGGCCAGCTGCAGGGCAGTAGCCTCCGCCTCCCGCTGGTCCAGCTGCATGCTGAGGGCCTCGCACCGGCCCTTGTACCCCTGGAGCACAGCTGACAGCAGACGGTTGAAGCATTTGAGTTTCTCAATGCTCCTGCCTCCGAAGGTGGGGAAAAGGGAAGTGAGCCCCTGACTGGGCAGTCAGTACCTGATGTTCACCTCTTCTCTATTTCTGCTCCAGCTGCAGACTCCCGGCCCCTCAGCTGGGGAGGTGCTGGTGTCCTTAGGAGCTTAGCATCTGCAGCTCTTACCCCCGGAGCTGCTCCACCTGGGCTTCCATGATGTGCATCTCAGGGGCAAGGGCCCGAGTGGGAAGTGGACCAGCCATCTGGGTGCTGCAGTCACTCCGGAGACGCCGGAGCAGCGGGTGAGCCAGGGAGAAGGGGTCCTGCTAGGAAGAAGAGGCTGGATTCACCCAGGTCACCACAGAGAGGCCTTTTCCAGCCCCAGACGCTATTAAGTCCCACTGCCAGGATGTGAATTTCATCCTAAGAGCATGACTGGAGTCTCCCACACTCACCTGTGTCCCCCAGGGTTCTCCGTCTGCCCCAGAGCTGCTAGAACCACTGCCCGAGCCCCCTCCTTGGCCTTGGGGGGGAGGTGGGAAGGGCTCTAGCTTCAGCAAGGAATCTTGCAACTCCTGGACCTGGGAAGAGATTGGGGACTCTAAGACCTTGGAGCTCCAATCACCTGCCAGCCCTTCCTGAGATCTGTTTCAGAGCAGCGGCCAGAGTCCCCCCTGGAAGGCAAGAGCCCCACCGACTCATGCCAACTCCCTCACCGCATGACTTCGGGCAAGGCATTCAGTTACTCTGACCATTGGTGGGAATGCAAAGTAGTAAAGCTATTGTGAAAAACAGGCTTTTCCTTGATTCAGCTATTCCAGTTCTGGGTATTTTATCCAAAAAAGAAAACACTGACTCCAAAAGATATCTGTACCCCCATGTTCATCACAGCATCTGCACAATGGCCAAGAAAGGAAACATTGTGCCCAATGATGGATCAATGGATAAAGATAATGTAGTATAGAGTAATGCACTGCATAGCATGTTTCCATAGCCAAAGAAGGAGTGGTAGGCTGTACCACACAGCTTACATGTAAGCAGAACCATAGAGGTTTGTGTAGTACATGCTACAATGCTCACACAACAAAATCACCTAGTGACACATTTTCAGAGTGTAGCGTCCCCCTTGTTAAGTGATGTGTCTGACTATAACCACACAGTGGAAAATTGTTTAGACACAAAAAGAATATCTTGCTATTAAGAGCAACATGGGGGCCCTCCCTGGTGGCACAGCAGGTTAAAGCAAATCACTAAAAAGCTAAATCCACTTCAGCATGAGTTCAATCCCCGCCCCAGAGGTGACCCACATGGCGCGGCAGACCTCTCCTGACCCACCCACTGCTCCCCTCAGCAGT
>NW_004567125.1:30882110-30973114 GCF_000260355.1 Condylura cristata | reverse complement strand
TCTTCAAAACACAGTTAGTCCAAAACTACTAAGAATACTTATCAAAGAGGAGCCCTCCCTGGTGGCGCAGTGAGTTAAAGCACAGCACTGAGAAGCTAAAGTCACTTCAGCATGAGTTCAATCCCCTCCCCAGAGGTGACCCACATGGCGCGGCAGACCTCTCCTGACCCACCCACTGCTCCCCTCAGCAGTGTACTTCATCTGTCCGCCTGCTCTGCTCCCCACTCTGTCGCTGGTGAAGCCTCTCACCGTCCCTGCGCCTCTGGCCTGTACCCCAGTTCTGTATGCATAAATACATATTTTTTTAAAAAAGAGCAACATGGATAGATCTTGAGATCATTATGCTAAGTGAGATAAGTTGGACAGAGAAGAGAGAGATAAATAAGAAAGACAAATGCAGTATAATCTCACTTTTATGTGAGGGCTTCCCTGGTGGTGCAGGGATCAGGTCTCAGCACTATCAAGCTATTGCCAACCACTGGAGCTTGACTTCAACCACTGGCCAGGGAGGTGACCCACGTGGCTTGGCAGACCTCTTCAATAGTTTACTTTGTCAATCTGCCTGTTCTGCTCCACACTCTCACCCCTCACACCTCTAACCTACACCACACCCCAGTTCTTGTATGCACAAATAAAGACAAATATTAAAAAAACGAGACAAAACAACAACAAAAAAGAACCAGCTGGTATTGAGAACTGATTGGGTGGTTGCAAAAGGGGCTAGCATGGGAGGGGATGGCAGGAAAGAAAAGCCTTTTTTTTTTTCCGAAAAGGGAAATGGGTCCCAGCCCTGTGCTGGGCTCCCAGTCTTGCCAATTTGATTCTGCAGTTTCATTCATTCATCCCCACGGTTTTAGATTCCATGCCCATGCTGAGCAAGCCAAAATGTGTCCTTCCCATCCTGGGGTCTTCTCCAGCTCTGGACTCGGACAGAGAACGGTCCCTTGTGGTCCTACATGGAGGTCAGGGTCCAACAGCTTCTGGTCATTCTTCCGCTACATCTGAGCCTCCCGCAGCTTTCCCATCGTTCAGTCTTTTCGTCTCCAAATTAGGGCCAGAGCCTCCTCTCTGACTTCGCTTCCCCACAGGCTGTTCCTCACAGGACCGCCAGAGGGCGTCCGTGAACGCTGCGTCAGGTCCCCACCCATTCCCAGATCAGAACCCTGGTTCCAGGCTCCCACCCCAGTCAGAGCAAAAGTTCAAAACCTCCCACAATGCTCTGCCAGGCTCTCCACCCATCAGCTTCCTTCCCTCGTCTCCTCCCATTCACCACCACATAGGCGACCGCACTGTCCCTTGGAGATGCCGATCGATCACATTCCCTCCTCAGGGCCTCTGCCTTGACTGTTCCCTCCACCTGAAATGCTCTTCCCTAGAATCTTGAACCTCTATTTCCTTTGTGGTTTATCACCTCTTAGGTGGGCCTCTCTGATCACTTAAATATAAGTGCAAGGGACCTTTGTCTGGAACTCAACTATCAGTGCTGCATAAATGTTTTTTTGAAGAACAGTTGGGTGTTGCCTGTACCGGCCTGCCTCCTTCCTAAACAAGCGGCCCTAGGAGGCAGCTAGGAGCCATCCCCACTCACCTCTCTCTGCAGCGCTTCCTTCTCAGCCTGGGTAGCCTGCAGGGAGACCTGCATTCGAGTGAGCTCGTCTTCTCGGCTGCTTAGGGCCAGGCGCAACCAGGCATTCCTCTCTGCCAGGCGGGCAGCCTCCCGCTGGCAACCCCCGGCCCTCTCCTGTTCCAAGCAGGGCCGTGGGCCGCCTTCATTTCTGCCCTCCACCTCCACGGGCTCAGGGCAGCTCTGGGGCTGGAGGCGCCAGGCAGCAGCTGTGGCCTCCAGGGAGCTCAGAGCTTGATGCAAAGTCTGAAACACATCCCCAGGCTCCAGGGAGACTGTCTCCTTGCCCTGCTGGACAGCCTCTGGGGCCTGGTGGACTTCTGCTGCCCCATGGGGCCCTTTGGGGGCAGAGGCCAGTTTCTTGTTAGCATCCCCACCAGCTTCTTCCTTAGTCCTATGAAGTGGTGAGAGACGGAAGGTTTTAGAAATGGGCCAGCTGGGGTGGCGGGCACACAGGGGCCAAGGCTGCGTCATGCAGGACTTTGAAATGCAGGCAGAGGAGGACAGCAGGGAGCCATGCTGTGAGTGTGCGCACAGGGGAAGGACATCGGCAGATCCACAGGCGCAATGGGAAATGCGCCAGAGTGGAGCGGGGGCAAGGACCTAGCATGCCTTACCTGCTGCCCAGGCTCTGCACAGCAGTCTTTGCCTCTGGGCCCAGCTCCAGCTTGCCGCTCTCCTGTAATGGCGCAGGGCCCAGCTCAGAGCTGCCACTGACTGCCTCTGCCTCCTCTGAACTCTCTGCCACAGGGTCCAGCTCAGCCTACAAATGAACCCCACAATCCAGCGCTGAGCCAGGCAGGGCTGGACCTGGGGTCCCACACAGCTGGGTGTGGCCGAGAGGGACGACACTTACAGGCAGGGCGTGCCTCCCTCGCCGGCTTCGGGGCCGGGCGGCCCGGGTGCTCATGCTGTCCAGAAATCAATGTCTAAGGAATCTTCCTCCTTCCTCACCTGTTAAAACCTGGTCTTGTCTTTGTTGTTTGGAGCAAATGGGAGCCTCTATTTCCTCTTCTGCGAAATGGGCATTTCTCCCTCCAGAAGGGTCTTGGGTGGGAAATACTGATTCGGCACATTTGAATGCGACCCTGGGCAGGCAACTCACTGCCTCCCAGTGTTTCCCTGACCTCTCCCTTTCCCTCTGCCTCCTTTATGGTTCATACCTCTGTGCCCTGTTGCCCCCCTATCTGGACCTAGGACATGGACTTCAAGAGTCCCTTCTTTGGGCCCTCCCTGGTGGCACATTGGGTTAAAGCACAGCACTATGAAGCTAACTGCACTTGCAACAGCTTCAGCATGAGTTCAATCCCTGGTCAGGGAGCTGACCCACATGGCACAGCAAACCTCTCCTGACCTGCCAGCTGCTCCCCTCAGCAGTGTACTTCGCAGTCTGCCTGTTCTGCTCCCCACTCTGTCTCTGGTGAATCCTCTCACCAACCCTGCACCTCTGGCCTGTACCTCAGTTCTATATGCATAAATAAATAAATATTAAAAAAAAAAAGTCCCTTCCCCACACCAGGGGCCTCCCGAACTGGAGCTCCTAATCCCTGGGCTGGATCCCCTCAGTATACTCTCCTCTGTCTTTCTGGGAGTACCTTGGTCAGAGGCCTGATTCTCTGAACACTCTTAGGATCACTCTGGCTACTGCTTGTTCAGGCCTGGGCTGGCCAAGACTGGCCTGGGAGGGGCCAGGAAACAGGAAGCCCCCTCCCCTCATCACATGACTTGTTATTGTGCAGTTTCCTCTTCAAGGACAGTGGCTTCCTTTGGTCCCAGTGGGGAATATGTGTCCAGCTCTTGATGCCAATCCCTCCTCATCGAAGTTTCCCAGCTTATGACTCCTCCACTTCCGACGCTTGGACTTTGTTGCCAGAATGTTCCACTGGGCTGAGGCTTGTCACCTCGTCCTCTGTGAGCTTATTCACCTGTCCCTATAGTGTCGGTCACAGTGTTCATTCAATTATAGACAGATCTGGAATGGAAAACCTTGAGCAAGTGATATCCCACTCTGAGCCTGTTTCCTGAGGTGGGTATAATTATAGCATTTTTCTATAGTGTCATGGGAATTTCAGCAAGCAATTTGCACATGGCCAGGCACCATCAGGCAGCTGAATTATAATGCCTGCTCTTGCTCCTTCTCTGGCTGTCCTATTTCTGCTTCCTATGCCAGCTGCTGTTTCCCCTGCTTAAGTGCTAGTTTCCTCAGAGCCTAGATGGTCTCTTCATCCTGCCCATTTTTCCTACATACACCTCTAATGGACCTCTCCTCCTTTTTCTACTTAGGCACCAGAGATCTCACTGCTCACCCTTCTTGCTCATATACTTTCCCTCCATGGCTTCCCATTGCCCCTGGGAGACACTACAAGCTCTTCAGTCTGGAGTTCAAGACCTTTAAAAATCATACCCAGTACCTGCATCCATGTATACACCATGCTTTAGCTAGGATGAGCCACTCTTCCGACAGCTGAGGGTTCTCAAGTCTTTCACACCCCGGAGCCCTTGGCAAGGTTGTTATCTCTGCCTGAAACACTCTCTCTTCTAGAACTGGTTTGAACTCTGTAGAGACTGGAGTAGCAGGAATATTCCTGGTCCCACTGACAGATGTCTCAAGGATGAAGCTTCTTCTGTGTCAAAAGGTGATAGGGAAAGAAGTTGCAATTCTCTAACTTGAGGGTACCCAGCAGGATTGATCCACATGCTCAGCTCCAGTCAGATCAACCTACTAAAGTTACCTCTACTCT
This sequence comes from Condylura cristata, assembly GCF_000260355.1. Taxonomy (NCBI): domain Eukaryota; kingdom Metazoa; phylum Chordata; class Mammalia; order Eulipotyphla; family Talpidae; genus Condylura; species Condylura cristata. The sequence continues at coordinate 30,968,749 of NW_004567125.1, read as the reverse complement.
GAAGCTATTCCAAACTTCCAGACCTTTATTTTTAGTCTAGAATGCTTTCCCTTTTGCTTTTCTCATAAATTCTCCATCCTTCAAGGCTCAAATTACACAGTCCCTCTTGCCTACCATTGAATAAGGGCTTAACTATTTTTTTAAAGATTTATTTATTTGGGCCCTCCCTGGTGGCGTAGCGGGTTAAAGCACTGCACTGAGAATCTGAAGCCGCTTCCGCAAGAGTTCAATTCCCACCTGCCCCGGAGGTGACCACATGGCGTGGCAGACCTCTCCTGACCCACCCACTGCTCCCCTCAGCAGTGTACTTCGTCGATCTGCCTGTTCTGTTCCTCACTCTGTCTCTGGTGAAGCCTCTCACCGCCCCTGAGCCTCTGGCCTGTATCCCAGTTGTGTATGCACAAATAAATAAATCTTAAAAAAAAATAATAAAAATAAATAAATAAATAAATAATAAAAATAATAAAAAATAAAATAAAATAAAAATAAAAATAAAAGATTTATTTATTTGTGCATACAGAACTGGGGTACAGGCCAGAAGCTCAGGGGCAGTGAGAGGCTTCACCAGAGACAGAGTGGGGAACAGAACAGTCAGATCGACGAAGTACACTGCTGAGGGGAGCAGCAGGCGGGTCAGGAGAGGTCTGCCACACCATGTGGTCACCTCCGGGCCAGGCGGGAATCGAACACATGTGGAAGCGGCTTTAGATTCTCAGTGCTGTGCTTTAACCTGCTGAGCCACGAGGGAGGGCCCAGGGCATAACTATTTTTCAAACAAAGAAACAAAGGCTCAGGTCTTCCTTGGTGGTGCAATTAAAGCACAGCACTGTGAAGCTCAGCACTAGTTCAATCCCAGCCAGGGAGGTGACCCACATGGCACAGCAGACCACTCCTGACTAGTCCGCTGCTCCCCTCATCAGTATACTTCAGACAATCTACCTGTTCTGCTCTCTTCTCCGCCTCTGGTGAATCCTCTCACCACTCTTGCAGTTCTGGCCTGTACCCCAGCTCTGTTTGCATAAAGAAATAAATCTTAAAAAAAAAAAGAAAGAAAGAAAGAAAAAGAAACAAAGGCTCAGATTGATTTTTTTTTTAAGATTTATTTCTTTATGCATACAGAGCTGGGGTACAGGCCAGAGGTGCAGGGGTGGTAAGAGGATTCATCAGAGACAGAGCAGAGAGCAGAACAGTTGGACTGATGAAGTACACTGCTGAGGGGAGCAGTGGGCAGGGCAGGAGAGGTCTGCCGCGCCATGTGGGTCACCTCCTGGGCCGGGGATCGAACTTGTGCTGAAGTGGCTTTGTCTTCTTAGTGCTGTGCTTTAACCTGCTTCGTCACCAGGGAGGGCTCTCAGATGGATTTTTAAATGGAAATTGGGAAGCCTCTCCGGTGGAGCAAAGGGTTAAAGTCTCAGCGATATCAACCTATCACTAGCCATGGCACCTTTGTTGAACCCACCGCCAGGAAGTTGATTCACATGGCGCAGCAGATCTTTCCTGCTTTGCCGACTGATCCGCTCAGCAAAGGATTTCAGTAGATTTGCCTGTTCTGCCCACTCTCACTCTGTCTCTGGTGGATAATCTTTTCCCTATTCTCCTTACTTCTGGCCTACACCCCAGTTCTTGTATGCATTTAAAAAAATCCTAAAAAAAAAAAAAAAAGAAAATGGTAGGCTCTCCCTGGTGGCACAATGTGTTAAAGCGCAGCACTGCAATCTGGCTACAGTCGCTTGTATGCGAGTTCATCCCCAGCCCCGGAAGTGATCCATATGGCTGGCAGACCTCTCCTGACATGCCCACTGCTCCTTTTAACAGTGTACTAGATCAATCTGCATGTTCTACTCTCCACTCTGTCTCTGGTGAATCCTCTCACTGCCCCTGAACCTCTGACCTGCACCCCAGTCGGTATGCATAAATAAATAAATCTTTTTTTTAAATGATAATTGGGCTAAGAGGACAAGTGTGCATAAAGAAGAAAGGGTAGTATTTTTTATTTTTGCAAATATATGTAAAGTAAGGAGTATAATTAAATAACCCAGAGGGACCCTGGGACGTGGGTCACGCCTTCAAACCTCCCCCAACCTGACCAAAATCAAGATCAGCTCCACTAACCTCACCAATCACCAATTAGAAATGTCTCTTCCCTCCTCCCCCAACTCAATCCCACTCATTTGATATATAGCATGCTCGGCCTTTCCCATTATATCCCATTGAAAACCCTACTCCAGCCCTCGCTGGTGGCGCAACGGGTTAGGATGCAATACTGCAAGCTGACCATAGCCTCTTCAGTGCAAGTTCGATGCCCTGCCCCAGAGGTGACCCACATGGAGCAGCAGACCTCTCCTGTCTCTCCCACTGCTCCCCTCAGCAGTGTACATGATCGATCTGCCTGTTCCACTCCCCACTCTGTCTTCAGTAAAGCATCTCATCATCCCTGCACCTCTGGCCTGTACTCCAGTTCTGTATGTATAAATACATAAATCTTCAGCATCCAGAAATATTGAAAGATCCGCCCGCTATTGTTTTAGCCAATCACATTCAAGGTCCCGCCTCACTCACTGTCCATCACATTCAAAATCCCACCCCAATACAGTTCCAGCCTATCCGTTTCCAAGGCTTTCTCGCGTCATCCCGCGGACACTGTAGTCCTCTGAACTACATTTCCCAGGAGGCCACGTATCCGTACACGCAATTTCCGGCTGCGAAGATGGCGGCGCCCTAGGGAGTCGGCTCAGGAGTTGGAGGGTGATTCAGGTTACGGTGAGAATTAGGTGGTGAAAGCTCGCTGGACCCATCCCTATCATCCCGAGAGGTCGAGCGTCCCCAGTCCAGAGGTCCAGATCGCCGCCTCATCTGAGGCTTCCGCCATCAGGTTTGGTTTTTTTCAAATCTCCCTCCCATTTGTTGCAGCTTAGGCTTTGTTTTCCTAGAGGTTGTATGGGACTGCAAGATACTCAGAGACCATCCCGGGCATCTCGCAGCCATTGGCCAGATAGGCAACCGTTACATTAGTGTCCTATCTTTCCTCAGAGGGAACTGTCATACCCACATCCACTGCCCTCCCTGTGCAGAGACCCTTTAGGCGCGAAGCGCCAACTGGGGAGAGTCGGAGCAGTCATTAATGCGTTATTTATTCGAACCTTTTCCGTTTCAGAAACAGAAAACCCAACTGAATCTTTATTAAGCAAGAAAGGGAAGTTAGTGGGTTATAGACTGGTTCAGGATAGCTGGAGCCAGGCCCTCAGAATTCTATGACCTGTCACTTCAGGCAGGCCCACTTTCCCAATTTGGAGTCAGAAGAGGCCTTTGGTAGATCTCGATTTTTATCCTAACACCTTCGCAACTCTAATGAGCCCTTCTTCCCAACAATATTATTGGGAATCTGGTAACTGCCCCATCTTTGATGTCTTCATTATCCAAGTGGGGGGGTGCAGGATTCTCCCTATTGGAAAAAATGGGACACTACTACTGACATCAGAGTGGATGGCAGGCTGAGAAGTTTAAAATGCACCCATTCCACAGATGAAGAAATTGAGGTCCAGAGGAGGGACTCTTATAGGCACTAAGAAATTCAGGCTCTACCATCCTATCTGGTAACCAAATGTTTTTAACATCCTAAAGAGGAACATCCTGGCTTCCCCCATTCCTGCTCCGTCAGTCCAATCAGGAGTCATGGAGGTGGCAGAATCCAGCAGTCCAACTGAAGAGGAAGAAGAGGAAGAGGAGCAGTCAGTTGAACCCAGGCCCCGCACACGCTCCAACCCTGAGGGTGCTGAGGACCGGGCACCCGGGGCTCAAGCCAGTGTGGGCAGCCGCAGTGAGGGTGAGGGTGAGGCAGCTAGTGCTGATGATGGGACTCCCAATGTCCCAGGAACAGGCCCGAAGCCCTGGCAGGTGCCCCCACCAGCTCCTGAGGTCCAGGTGCGGACACCAAGAGTCAACTGTCCAGAGAAAGTGGTAAGTAGGTCCTCCCTAGTAGTGCATTGGGTTACAGCACAGCACTATGAACAGTCACAGCTGTTTCAGTGCAAGTTCGAATCCCTGCTGGAGGTGACCCACATGGCATGGCAGACCCCTCCTGTCTCACCTGCTGCTCCCTTCAGCAGTGTACTTTGTTGTCTGCCTATTCTGCTCCCCACTCTGTCTCTGGTGAACCCTCTCACCCCCCTGCACCTCTGGCCAGTGCCCCAGTTCTGTGTCCATAAATAAATAAATCTTTAAATAAAAAAAAGAAGGGAAGAGGGAAGCTTGGACTGTGGTTCTAAGCCATTAGAGAACTTTTGGTTAAACATTCTTGTCAGTTGTAAACATTCCCGTATATTACTTTCCTAAGGCTGCTACTCTAAATTACTGCTAACTGGGCAATTTAGAACAACAAAAATATATTCTCTTATAGTTTCTGGAAGCTAGAAATCCCAAATCAATCTATTAGCAGTCTCATATGAGCTTTCCTGCCTCTTCCAGTTTCTGGGCATTCAAGGCATTCATAGCTGTATCAGTCTAGTCTCTATCTCTGTCTTCACTTGATCTTCCCCTCTGTGTGTCTCTTTTTTCCTGTCTTTTCACGTAGTGACATTATTCATTGAAACAAGATAATCCTACCTTGGTTAAGTCTGTAAAGACCCTAATTTCAAACAAAAGTACATTGGTGGACACATCTTTGGCAAAACTACAGTTCTACAACAGTTTTTTTTTGGCTCTGTGTCAGATGTCTGATTTATTTATTTGCTCATTAAGGTACTTTTCTCCTGAGCCTTCCAAAGTGGGTGGGAAGATTGGCTGGAAGGATAGTGGGTAGACTGGAAGTGGAGGAATTCACAGTGTCTTTTCAGAAAGGGTTGCTTCAAGAGCTCAGAGAGCTGAGAAAATGGTCTGGGGTTCAGGCTGGCTGCCAATCACAGTGCCCTCACTGCCCTCCTGCTTCCTTGCAGATCATCTGCCTGGACCTGTCAGAGGAAATGTCACTGCCAAAGCTGGAATCATTTAATGGGTAAGAGGGACATTTGGATATGTAGGCACATTGGGAGAGACTCAGCCCCCAAATATGGGTTCCTCTCTGAAACTCACAACTGCTTGGCCTGGCCTGGTCCCAGATAGTGCTAGAGAGTGGCAGTGGGAACTCCAGTGATACAGCCCATCTGTCCCATGCATGGGAGAGCTGTCGTTCACCACCCAGAGCAGTGACTTGGGCAGTTTGAGAAGCAAAGCGACTTGTTCAAGGCTTCATAGCAAATGGGCAGAGCCAGATTCAGTTAGTCTGACTCAAAACCCAGTCTAGTGGGGTCTCTGAGGTTGAGTGCAAGGCCTCATTGTGGCTGAATGAAGATGGGGGTGAGTGGCTCTCGGTAGATCAGCCGAGACCCAGCTGGCCAGAGGGACCCGTTTGGGAGAGAGCGGGTCAGAAGGCAAGTTTTTTTTTTTTTTTTTAAAGAAGGCAAGGTTTGTGGGGTATCCCATGAACCTCTTGCTTTATAACCTGAGCTGGATGCCTTTTATTCAGGCAGGGTGCCTTGCCTTAACCATACCCCTCACTCTTCATCCTTCCCCAGTTCCAAAACCAATGCCCTCAATGTGTCCCAGAAGATGATTGAGATGTTTGTAAGGACAAAACACAAGATTGACAAGAGTCATGAATTTGCACTGGTGGTGGTGAACGACGACACAGCCTGGGTGAGGCTGGGGCCAGATGGGGTCCCCTGGGTGCTGGGGAGCACCTAATTGAGACCTGTGCTTCCCTGCAGCTGTCCGGCCTGACCTCTGACCCCCGTGAACTCTGCAGCTGCCTCTATGACCTGGAGACGGCCTCCTGTTCCACCTTCAGTATCCTTCCAGGCAGGGGCACCCTGTGGAGGGGGTCAGCCTTTCTGAGGACCCTGGGAATCCTGATCCAGGGAGGAAGTTGGCTCAGGCTGGGTCAGGTCCAGCTGAGTTGAGATAGGCATGGGCAGATACCTCCCTGAGCTTCAGTTCCTCGTCTGTAAAATGGGGCACAAAGCCTACTCCACAGGGTGGCTGTGAAGATAAAGTTCTCTTCAGCCAATTGGACTCTGGGTGTCAAAATGCATCCACCTGGGGAGCACTTCATGCTTTGAGTATACAGTAAGTGTTCTATAAGTGCAATGTGTGTCTGCAAAGTTGCAATCACCATTACAGGCTCCTTCATCCCTGGCACAGCACATTCTATGCTAATGTGATTATTAAAGGTTCCTATATAGCCCCCAGTTCGAATAGAGTATGATCCCTGTGAGTTAAAAACATAAACAGCGGTGAGGATTGGGAGGATACGGCAGGGGCCCCTTTGGTTTTTCACTGTAAGGAGGGTAACCCTGGCCCCAAGGGAAAGGGGAACTTGGAGTCACCAAGGGTCTTGTATGCAGCCAGTGCCAGCCCCGTGTTTTGTGATCTGTGCAGTGGGAGCATTGAGACTCAGAGAAGCCAAGCAGTTCAGATGGGTCACCAGTCTCTGGCACAGTGGTGCCTGGCAGTGACTCGGAGCCCCTCGGCTCCTCTGGCAGTTAGGTTGAGGCACCCACCCCTGCCCACCTGTGTTCTGCCACCAGTTTTCTCCTTAGCACCCCTGCCAGATCTGGAAGGTCTCTTCAGCCTCATGTGAGTCCCCTGCCCCCCCCCCTCCATTCTGCTGTTTTCACCCAGATAGTAAATATTTTCCACTTCACAAGTGTCATGATCTTTGTAGAAACAGCTGGACTCTGCCATGGTAAAGGCCTTCCTTTGTCTCATGGATGTGGCCGTGTACTGATAAAATTCATGAGCACTGACATTTGAATTGTATATTATTTCCCCGTCATGAAATATCCTTTTGTTATTTTCCCCCTTCATTTAACAAGGGAAACCAGGCCTCGCTGTCCACAGTGTGCGCCGGCCCCTCGTGGTGGTCTTGGAGCGTGTGTTGCCTTTTCAGTTGTGACTAACCGGCTTCAGCCAACTCGGGTTTTGCAAGGAAACCCATGGGGTAGCTTGTCAGTAGCAAGGCAGTGTGTTTTCATTTTGCCAGGCATTGCCAAAGCATTTTCTCAGGAAAGTAACCCTGTTTATCTCCTCCAGCATCAGGGTTGCTGACATTGAAAATTCTGCCTGTCTGCTAGGAGGAAGAGGCCATATGTAGGTTGGCTGTGCTGTCCTTTGAACTTTGTTCCATTTACTTTTAATCCTTGTAAGAGTCCCTTCCGTGACTTGTCAGTTTTTATCTATCTAATTTTATCTATTTTTCTAAGGCGATATCAGCTTTTTTCTTGTTGATGGTCAGATTTGCTTTTTACATATGAAGAACATGCTCAACGTGAGATCTCTTGGTTAACATGAGGTCCAGCCATATCACAGTGCAGAAGTAGGTACTACCTTAGCATATGAAACCTAGTTCTCGCCAAAGGCCCCCCTAACCTGATAGGGCTGGTCCAACTCAGCATGGGGGGTATTTTGGGGGGCATTTAAATCTCCCTGATGGGGGCCCTCCCTGGTGGCGCAACAGGTTAGGACATAGCACTGCAAGTGAGCTGCAGTCACTTCAGTGCGAGTTTGATCCCCAGCCCCCGAGCTGATCCACCTGGTGCGGCAGACCTCTCCTGTCTCACCCGCTGCTCCCTTCAGCAGTGTACTTCGTCGATCTGCCTGTTCTGCTCCCCACTCTGTCTCTGGTGAATCCTCTCACCACCCCTACACCTCTGGCCTCTACCCCAGTTCTGTATGAATAAATAAATAAATCTTTAAAAAAAAATAAATCTCCCCGATGGAACAGGATATATCAGGCAGAAGGCTGAGAGGCAACAGTGAACTTGGGGTCAGGTGGGGCCTTGCTTGCCTTATTGGGGGCTGGGTTTTCTGAGGGTGAATGACTAGGTATGTGGAGCCTAACTTGTTCCCTTCCCCACTGTTGCAGCCAGCAGAAGACTGAGCTTCCGGTCACAGAGAATGTGCAGACAATTCCACCCCCATACGTGGTCCGAATTATCCTTGTCTACAGCCGTCCACCCTGCCAGCCCCAGTTTACCCTGACGGAGCCCATGAAGGTTAGTGAGGCCTATAAGAGGGAGGACTGCCTGAGCCAGCAGGATGATGGGTAAACACCAGGGGCCTTTTCCTAACCACAGGAGGCGGGGTAGCACCTTTGGGCAGGTTCCCAGAGTTCAAGGCAGAAACTGGGGATTTGGGAGTGTGGAGTGACCCAAGTCCCAAAGGCTGATGTCCTTCCACTGTAGAAAATGTTCCAGTGTCCGTATTTCTTTTTCGACATCGTTTACATCCACAATGGTGCGGATGAGAAGGAGGAGGAGATGACTTGGAAGGTAAGGGGCCCCGGTGGCTGTGGGTGGTATGTGGATGTAGATGGGATGTCTCACAACCCACCCACCTTGTGCATGGGGTCATTCAGTCATTCAGCAACCATTTCATATGTCAGCTGTGAGCTGGTGGGGGCTGTTGGCTTGGTGGCCCTGGAGGCACTTAGTCCTACCTTCCTCCTCCCAGTTCCTCCTGCTTCTCTCTTTGTGCCTGTGTCTGCCCCTGTCTGAGCACCCCTCCCTCCCTACTCTTTAGGCTCTGCTGATTCTTCATGCCCCAGCCCTCCCTGAATTAGGTGAAACCTTTAGTGGGCTATTTATTGCTCTGGGTTTCACTTTACCCAACTGTGAACAAGAAAAGTTGAGATCAGTTCCTACTCATTCCTCAATACCCCAAACAAAGACATTTCTCTGGGAAACTTTCCCTGATCTTAGGAAATCAGCTTGAGGGCAGGAGATTATCTGAATCCCATGGTGTCTCTCCCGAATGGGGACTCTTGGGCTGATCTTTTGGTGGTCCCCAACATTTACTGGGGGACAAGGAATGTTTGCTAAACAAGGCAGTATTTTTTGCCTGGCAAACTCCTCTTCATCCTTCTGAACCCACCTGATGTTTCTTCCTCTGTGAAGCCCTGCAGAGTCAGGGAGAGCCTCTCAGGGGAATCCCAGCCTGAAAAGCCCCTTCCTGGCCCCCAGGACATGTTTGCCTTCATGGGCAGTCTGGATACTAAGGGTACCAGCTACAAGTATGAGGTGGCGCTGGCCGGACCAGCCCTGGAACTGCACAACTGCATGGCCAAGCTGCTGGCTCACCCACTGCAAAGGCCCTGCCAGAGTCATGCCTCCTACAGCCTGCTAGAAGAGGAGGATGAAGCCACTGAGGCTGAGGCCACCGTCTGAACCATCCCCGTACCTCTTAACCTTCTGTTACGGGGAAACCCTTGACCTAGAGTGCTGGGGTCTCTGAGAACCCCCAGGAAGGGATTCCAGGAGACAAGCAGGGTCTCTGGCGCCCCTGAAAGATACCCAAGATTCCAGGAAGCATGCCTGGGACTCTAAGCACCCACTGCCCATTTTTCCCAGCCTACATCCCATTCTTCGTTTGTCCGTTGTAATTTTTGTTATTCCCTATGATATTTGTCATCAAATAAAAATGTCTAACTCAGGTCTGTACACTCACTTGTATTAACTGGGACCTTTTGGGATGCAAATGATACAGAACTCGACCACTGAGTGGAAACAGTAAGGGCTTCATTCTTGTAGATGAAAAATAATGGTGCAGCTTCACGCTTGGCTGGATCCTGGTGCTCAGACACCCATGCCAGTGGGGAGGACAGAAATACTCTGTGATTGGGGTTCAAGGTTACCTCCTGTCCTTTGAACCCCCAGGATAGGAGTGAGATGGCTGTGGCAACTCTCTAAAACCCAATTCGAATAAAATAGAAGTGCTCCCAGCACCCCAGGTGACTTCTTGCCTGGGCCTTGTGACCTTGCTTTGGGTAGAACTCTGTTCTGATTGGTCAGGTCCTATACCAAGGATTTCTCTTTGGGTGGGGAGAAGGAAGCACAGCTTCATCAGGAAATACTGTGGGAGCTCCGCAGAGGAAGGGAAGAAGGGAATAGAAGGCCACCATTCTACTACCTTCCAGGATGATGGAAAAAAGTGTGCCAGTTAGATCCCCTCCCCTATGAACTGAAAATAACTTTAGTGAGCAACAGCTCTGATTGGGCACCTATGGTGAAATACATTCAATACTCATGTTGCGAAGATTTTTCCCATTTGGGGAAAATCTCTAAGGCCCAGTGGGGCTCCCACGTAAAGGGCTCCTGGCGACGCTGAACCGAAAACGGGTTACTACTAACAGCTTTGGAGGCTGGAGCTGTTCATCAAAGCCTTAGATAGGACAGGGGCTGGTGCCTCCCAGTGGAAGCTGCTTGAGTACCGTCGGATCCCGGGATCGTGGTCGCACTCCCTCCAGTCCTGTGCGTCCTCATTTCCCGGCCTTGCGATAAGGGCGCAGCCGATGGCCTCCACCCGCCCGAGCCCTTATCAGCGTGCCCAGACCGGACCAAAGAGCCACTCGGTGTCGCGGGACCAGGCGGGAACTATACTCAAATCCCGATGTGGTGCGGGCCAGCGTGGCTGCGGACCCTCTGCGCCCCTGGGGTGCGGAGACTGGCATCGAAGGGCGGGGCGGCGCGTGCGCACAGGGATAAGGCGGGAAGTTGGAAACCAGAGCCCCGCGGCGGGGCGAGAACGCCGGCAATGGGCCCTGCAAGTGGCCTGTCGCGGCGCCTGCGGGTGGCGCTGCGGCAGGAGGAGCCGCGGTGAGGGCGGGGCCCGGGCGGGCGGTGGGCAGCGAGGGTTGCGGTCCTTTCTGACACTGTGTCCGCAGAGCCGTGGAGGAGCTGCTGCGCCGAGGCGCTGACCCCAACCTGGTGCTAGACGATGGCGCGGCAGCCGTGCACTTGGCTGCCAGAGCCAGGCGCCCGCGCAGTCTTCGTTGTCTGGAGACCCTACTGCGCCAAGGCGGGGACCCCAACGCCCGGTGAGGAGGCGGGGCCCGCGCCTGGGTGGGTTCTTCGGCGCAGGGGAGAGGGTCTCCGTGTTCTGAAGGCTAGGTCTGTCGTTCTGAGAGGGGCGCCCCGCGGTCCGAGGCCAGACTGGGGACTGGGGGGGCCTTGGGGAGGGATCGTGATTGTCCCAGGGCTGGGACTAGCGTCTCTGGTTAAAGGTGAGGTGTGCGGTTGCATTGAGTCTGGAATGGCCGGGGTGGGGGTGGGGCAGTCAAAGGTTTGGAAACTCTAGCGTGAGAGAACAGAGGTTTAGTTCCAGCCCAAAGGCGGAAGCTGTGGGTTGCGTTCCGAGGGTGCTTTCTGACTGGATGGCGAAGGTGGGAAACGAAAGGCCAAGATTCAGGTGCTCCGTGGTTTAGACTCTGCCCGCCGCTAACCCCTCCTCTGCGCCCGCCACTAGATCCGCGGACGGGCTGACACCGCTGCATGTGGCTGCTGCCTGGGGCTGTCGCCGCAGCCTGGAGCTGCTGCTGAGACTGAGAGCAGACCCTGAACTGCGCGATCAGGTTGTCCTATGCGGCCAGCTGCTTCGGGGTGCCCCGGAAGGAGGGAGGGAAGAGGAGGGAGAGGGCCTCGGATGCCCCCAGCTGACTGTGCTGCGACAGGATGGGCTACGCCCGCTGGACCTGGCAGAACAGCAAGGACACCAGGATTGTGTGCGCGTCCTGCGGGAGCTGGAGGGGCTGACCTGGACTGAAGCCGAGATCCAGGAACCCCAGCAGGGGCCTGGTGGTGAGGAGGGTCTGAACAACTCTGCGGACTTAATTTCTGGTCCAGCTTTTTGTGACTTTGTCTCTGATGTCCACTGTCTCCTACTAGTTCAGACTCTGTCGTCCTGTCTCCCTCAATGTTCTCTTCATCATACTGTCTCCCTCCTCTTTGTGATTCAGTGTTCTGTGTTTGGACTTGAATTCCATCTCTGTCTCTTCCTCCCTGTTCCAGAACCCAGACCATGGCACGAGGGATTGGAAGACAGCCCCTCTGGTCCTCCTCATGTGACCCTGGAATCCACAGCATTGGGCAGAGGTGACAGTAGGGACATGGGCCTAGAGGCTGCCCGTGAACCCCAATGTCTCCTTGCCCACCCTGAAGTTGCTGATGAGGATGGGCGATTGCTGTCTCCAGGGTGCTGGGACTATAGCTCAGATGCCTCTTTTGTCACTGCAGTTGAGGCCTCAGGAACTGAGCACCTGGCCCCATGCATCTTCCCTTGGGCTAGGTCATTGCCTCAGACCAGGCAGGGGCTCCTGAGTGAGCCCGGGTCTCTGGGTACCCAGCAGCTGTCACATGGAGCCATCATGGGGGGCAGAGAAGCAGAACTCAATGCATGTCTTCAGCCCCTGACTCTGACCTCTCCAGATGCCTCCCCCTCTTCCACAACCCTCCGAGAACAGAGTCCAGTCCCTACCCCACCTAGGGAACTACTACCTGAGCCCTGCAACCCCCACTCCCTGGAGGAGGACCAGCCATCCCTCAGCAGTGCTGTGGCTGAGCCCTGCAACCCCCACTCCCTGGAAGAGGACCAGTCATCCCTCAACAGTGATGTGCCTGAGCCCTGCAACCCTCACTCCCTGGAAGAGGACCAGCCATCCCTCAACAGTGCTGTGGCTGCGCTCTGGCTGACGGAAGATGAGGCAAGCTCCCCAGGTGGCAAGGACCCCTCCCCCTCTAGGTGCTGCCTTCCGGTTCCCACCATGTCTGACCTGGAGCTGCTGCAGCGCCTCCGAGCGTTTGGGCAGAACCCTGGGCCTGTCACTCCGTTCACCCGCCGATACTACCTGCAGCGACTGGAAGAGCTCCAGGTTGCTCCTGGTTCGTCCCTTTCCAGGTCCAAGGACCTTCCTGGCGTCCCCAAAGACCCCTGGCTCTCATTTTTACCTACTTCTCAGTTCTACACCTGTCTCCCTTGACTCCCTTGACTCAGTTTCTCTTCCCAGGTCTAAACTTCTCAGGGCACAGCCCAGAGCTGGCTGAGGCCTTACGAACAGGCCAGATCCCAAATGCCCAAGCAGATGAGGATGTGCTTGCCCAGCAGTTTGAGCAACCAGATCCCACCAGGAGGTGGCGGGAGGGGGTTGTGAAATCCAGCTTCACTTATCTGCTGCTGGACCCCAGGTACTCGGCAGCAATGATATGGAAGTGGGAGCTGGAAAACTGATTGATTCTTATTTTCTGTGTGCCCTCAGAAGTGAACTGACACATGTCATTAGCTTCTTTATAAAAGGCAGTTGGACTCAACTCATGCTAACTGAGTGTCCTTGGGAGCAGGCACCTCTCTCTGCCCTATAAAATGGGGGTCACTAGATGAGGATACATTCTCTGTTACTTTAGAGAGTGTATCTGGAAAGAGTCCTCTCACTTCTTCCCTCTGAACCATTCACTTCCATCCAGGAAGACTCGAGACCTGCCAGGCCGGGCCTCTTCGTTGACCCCCCTGGAGCGCCTTCAAACTTTTGTCCGTGCCATCTTCTATGTGGGCAAAGGGACACGAGCCCGCCCCAATGTCCACCTCTGGGAGGCCCTTAGTCACCGTGGGCAGCCAGGAAAGCAGGTATGAGATAAAGACTAGGCTCATGCCGGGGTAGCCAGGTGAGGAAAGAAGGGACTGGGGGCAAACGCCTGACTCTACTGAGCCTTCACAGGCATGCCCAAAGGTACGCCAGATCTTGGACATTTGGGCCAGCGGCCATGGTGTTGTCTCCCTGCATTGCTTCCAGCACGTGGTGGCTGCAGAGGCTTATACTCGAGAGGCGTGTCTTGTGGATGCTCTAGGTGGGTGCTTGGCTCATGGGGAGCCACATACGGGTCACTTGGGTTATCATTTTCCTCACCCTTGGCTTTACGTTCATTTTTATGAGCAACTATTGAGTACCAGCTGTGTACCTGCATGTGCATATATTATTTTGTTCTATTGGTTTATCCTTGCTTAAAGGCAACACATGATGGGTTCATTATCATCTGCTTTGCTGAGGCTTCCCTTTAACTTTCCCTGTGACCCCCCTGTCAATCTCTTCAGGGATCCAGATGCTGACCAACCAGAAACAGGGACACTGCTATGGAGTGGTAGCAGGCTGGTCACGGGCTCGGCGTCGCCGCTTGGGGGTACATCTGCTGCATCGTGCTCTCCTTGTCTTCCTGGCTGAGGGTGAACGAGAACTGAGACCCCAGGACATCCAGGCCCGTGGCTGAGCACTGGGGAGTTGGCCATCTAGATGAGAGTTGTTTATGGCATGTGCCCCATGAAAAAAGAGCAACTCCTTATCTCCAGCTCCAGACGGCTGGGGATGAGGGACATATGCAGCAGAGCAACTGCCTGTTGGTCTGAGGGGACTTTGTTACAGATAGAGCTGCTGGAGAGGCAGTGAACTCCCTATCATGGGGGAACAGGTGAGGACCACAAGCTTCTTTGGAACATTCTGGTGCTTCAGAACATAGTGTGCTTTAGTTTGGCCCTGTTTATGTGGACAGAGTTCACTGTTATCTCCCAGACACAGGGAACCCACATTCTGGGATGCACCTGGGGATCTGCCCCAAGAGCCAAGCTTTGCTGCTTCCCAGCCATGGGTCCCCAGACTAGTGGTTTGTTTCTGAGCCACACTTCCTCAGTTTTCCACTGTGGACAGTGAGAGGTCTCAGCTCTGTGAAGAGCTGATTAAACAAAGCTGAGAAGGTCAAGTGTGACCCAGAGTACTGTATTAAGCCAGCTGCCCTCCTGCAGCTCAGATGGAAAGTCTGTGGTGATGGATGGACAGGGCCTAAGAGATTGTGGGGTATTCACAAGAAAGACCAGCTCTCCTTGGGATTCTTGTGTGACTTGAAAGTTGCTTCTCTGAACTATTTCTTCCACTGTCACTGTGCATCAGTAACTGACTTCGTGGTGATGTGCTGTGATTTCAGACTATTCACACAGGCAAAAAGCTTCAGGATCAAGTCACCCTCCTGGGAAGGTGCTGGCAGGATCTTTTAAGTTTTCTAAGAGTTGATTTTTCAATTGCCCAGTGGGTTCAGGGACTTGGGACCTGCCACTTCATTGACTTCACTACCTGCCCGTTACCAAGGCTCAGCTAACAGGTCGTTGGGGTGATGGGCTGTAACTGGAACCCGGTCCTCTGGCCCCAATCCTCTCTGCTGAGCCCATGGTTCCTTGGGAACGGCTTTGACATTAGGGGACCTACCAGTGAACTAGGTCTGTAGCCAAGTTGGAGGAATTCCCGAGCTTCCATTTCTTAAATGTAAAACAGGGAAGCCCAGACACCAAGTCACTTGATAAAGTGATAACAATGATAACCATGTGCGATCACCCAGGGATTCACAAAGCAGTCACTGGGAAATAAGCCAGAGGCCCCAAAATGATGGGATTTATTTACCTCTAGCATTTGAAGCCATGTTATTGCTTGATGGGGGGCAGGCCTGTGCACTGTAGAGTATCAGATATCATGCCACCAAGTCAGGAGCTCTTCCCCTGCAGCTGTGGCAGTCAAAACTGTCTCGAGAACTTGCCAATGGACAGTTGCTCCCCGAGATGCTCTGGTCTAAACTAAAGGTGCACTCACAAACCAGTAGGAGACAACGAAGATGCAGCAATGGAGGGGCAATTCTCTCCTAAAAGCCTGACAAACTACACGTAACCCTAAACATAAATACATTAGAAGAAAATGTTGCTTTCGAGCATGACCTTGAGGCAGGGAAACCTACCACACAGAAAAGGAAAAGCCATATCCAGTACCTTTAGAATAAAAGCTGGATGATGAAAGTCGCTCTAAACCATGTTGAAAGATAAATGGAGACAGCTTAGAAAGACTTAATCCCTGACTCCCACAGGGAGCAAATGAACCCATAGGCGTCAGGCAGCCAGCATCAGGCCTGGTGTACAGCTGGCACTCAGTCCATGCAGTGTCTGCTGAGCCTCACCATCAACCTGTTGTTAGACCTCTTGCTTGACTTCGGGGACAGGGAGCTCATCCACACCCTGGATCCCACTCTACCTTCTGCTTTGGGAATACTGCTCAAGTGATCCCTGCATTCATTGCAAAGATGGTGTTCTGCAAACAAGGCCTGTCTGCATTTGGGGAAACAGGGTCAGGGCCACCCTACCCTGTGGTCACCCAGCACAAGTCTGGAGATTCCGATTGTTATTTTTTATTGAGTTACAATTTGAGATGTGCAGGTTCAATGTTGCCAGCACCCCCATCCCTACCCCTTTGGGCAACAATAGCTCCCAGTGCTGAGGAATGGGGTGTGAGGGGCTCTGAGAAATGGGGTAGGACTCTTAAGGGTCCCTGTGGGGCTCATGAGTTACAGAGTCAAGCATGGTTGACACAGAAGACAGAGCGGGTTTGGGGTCCTTCCTTGGTCGCTGGTTGGGGGTTGGGGGGAGAGGGAGCTTCTGTACATGGTCATCCTCCACAGGGGACCCGACTGCGGTCCCAAAACACCGATGGTCGCACAGGATGCAAGCAGAGAGCAGTGTGTCCACTGGTTTCCCAGGAACAATGCGGCCAGACTGGGGGCGTCTCCCAGACCTAACCCCGCCCACCTGAGCAAACGCCCCGCCCACCTGAGCGAACTGCGGGTCCAGGTAGTCAACTCTGCAGACCCAGCGCCTGTTGGGCTGACTCTGGTTCCTCCTGCTCACCAAGTGATGCCTTGGCCGGCCCAGCATCTACTTCTTCTCCTTCTCCTCCAGTGGTGCAGGCGGGGGCTCGGGCAGGGCCTTGGGCAAAGGCTCCGGTTCCCACAGCAAGAACTCATGGAGCAGTGTGTTAACTGTCTCTGGGCACTCCAGCATCACCATGTGGCTGCCTTCATCGATGAGCTTCAGGAATGCCAGGAGCAGGATCTGTGGGATCACAGGGGTGCCTTGGGGCTAAGCTGCCCCTGCATGATCTGCAGCAGAAGCCCCTCCTGCTGTCTGTCCCTCATCCCTCCATTTCTACCCATTGGCGAGCTGGAGCTCAACCAAAAATTCATTCATCTGCATTTACCAAGTGCCTACAATATGTCCAGAGCAAGATTTCTCAATGCTGACATTTGGGATGGGAATCATAATTGGGGTAGGGACCATTCTTGGTATTGTAGAGTGTTGAACAGCATCTCTGTCTCCACCCATTAGATGCCAGTAGCAACGACACACTAGCCTCCCACAGCGTGACAACCTAAAGTGACTCCAAACAGTGCCAAATGTCCCTAGGGAAAAATTTGTCCATGGGTGAGAATCACGGAGACAGACAGAGCGTCCTCTCATTAGGCAAAGGTTTCTCAGCCTTGGTAGTACTGATATTTGGCCCTTGGGGTGGGGCTATTCTGTTCATTATGGGTGGCCGATAACCCCTGGTCTCTTTAGTACCCCCTGCCATAGTCATGACAATCAAAATAGTCTACAGATATTTCCAAGTGCCCCCTGAGGAGCAGAATGGTCCTTGGTAAAGAACAATTTGTCCAAAACTCTTCCAAATATGAAAGAGCCTGAAGATTCCCTTGTCTTCCCCATCCCAGAATTATGTGGCTTGTCGGTGGTCAGTGACACAAATCCCAACTGTACAGAGCATCTTTTTACGTGCAGTAGGGACAGTGCATATTAACACCTGTCCAGGGCAGACCCCCTTTCTTAATTCCACCTCTGACTCTTGATGTGAGCTTCCAATTTGCTGGGGCTAGAGCCCAAAGCACAGTTCCCCTGTGCTACGTGAGGGTGACTTGGGGTTTATGTGGCTGAGGTGCCACACCCTTACCTCAGCCATGCGCTGGTCTTCCTCCACTGGCACAAATTTGTCATGCATGCCATGGACAAGCAGGACAGGCACGGTGAGCTCGGCATGGTAGACCTCATCACCCTCAGGCCAGTACTGACCACTCATCATGGCCCGCAGCACAAAGGAGGATACATTGAACGCGTTGCCTTCTTTCAGTAACTGCTTCTCTTTGGCCCCTTGGCGGGCAAAGCCAGCCCTAATGAAGAGGAGGCACCACTGAGGCCCTTGGGCAAGCAGGAGCACCAGGACAAGCTGCCCATGCCATGCTGCCTCCCCCACCCCAATCCCAGTCACTCACTTTAGGAAGCTCCAAGCCAAGCAGGGGGACAGGCAGTGCAGGACACATGTAGGCATGTTGAAGATGGAGCAGAAGCTGGGCTCCAGGGCAGTGGGGCCCCCGCCATTGATCATGATCACTTTGTGCACCAGGTCCGGGTACTCATGTGCCAGGAACGTGCAGAAGGAGACACTGCCAAGGGGTGGGGTGGTAGGGAGGATTGGAGAGTGGTGAGCAACAGGATCTTGGCACTGAGGGGGCTAATGCTTTCTCCACACCCCAGAGGCAGGTCCTTGAAAGCCAAGATTCTTCCCCTAGGGTCTAATGGTACTCAGTGGGGTGGGGGTGGGGGTTAGGGAGGAGGGGTATCTCACATGCTGCCAAATTGTGAGATTGGTTGTGTGTGAAGGGGAGATTATTCTTTGGAGACAGGATCCAAATCTAGAACTTTCATCACAACCACTCAAAGGGGTAAAAATTACTATTTCCAAGTGTTAGAAAGCAGTCAGATTAAACAACCCTTTGGCTTACCCAGATAATGTTTTCACTGGCCTCTGGGCTTTAGGTCTAATTCCTCTTTCCCTCCAAAGCAGTGTCCCTTTAGCAAACTATGGCTTGAGACTAGCCACTGATTTTAGTAAATTACGTTTTGTAAAGTAGTAAAATGTTTTGTAAATAGTTTTATTTGTTTACAATAGTGACTATTTCCTGCCATGAAAGATTCAGCAGAGAACTTCTGGCTGGCAAACCTAAAAATGTTTTAAGAAAAAGTTTGCCAACTGTTACTGTAAAGGCAGATGTGCTGTAAAGGATACAGGTAGGGGTCTGACAGGCCTGACTGCGCTAATGACTCAGTGCCCTCAGGCCAGTTACTTAACCTCTCTGAGCTTCTTTCTTTCTTCTGTCAGCGACATAGTAAGTAATTGTGCTGACTGCATAACATTGTCGTGGGCTCACAGGAACTGCCACAGATGGGTGCTCATTTCATTGGATAATCACTTGTCATAAGCATCCACTTTTTGGAATGTTGCACTATAAACATATAGGAGCATGTAACATTTTCCTTTTGTGTGTCTAATTGCATGGATTACAACTGTGAAAACAGTGATTCTCACTCTGACTGGATGATCAGTTTATGTCTTTCCTCTGGGGTAAAAGTGGGAATGGCACCCAGTCCCAAAGCCTTCTATGGCCTTAGTAAATGCCAGTGGTATTATCACCCCTCCCAGGGAGAGTGAATTAGAGCAATCTATGCCCTCATAAGCAAAGCTTACAGGTCTCCACTTAGTCCTTCCCTGGGGTCCTTGGCTCTCCAGAGCAACTAATTTTTGAAGTTCAAGACAGTGTTTCTCAGTCAGGGCTGATCTGCCTATGAGGCTGATCTTACCTTTGGTAAGTCTGAAGACATTCTTACTGTCATGATCATCTAGTAGGTAGAGGCCAGGGACACGCTAAATGTCCTACCGTGCACACCTGACTCAAATGTCAATAGTTAGAGACTGAGAAATGCTGCTTTAAAAAGAATGTGAAACAACAGCAGTGGTGGCAGGGATCCCTGTTGTGTTACAGGGGTTAATGGGGTTCTTTTTAAAAGTGAGGTAACATTGATTTACAACACTTACATGTTTCTGGTGTAGATTCAAACCTCACATCTCACCTGTGTGTAGCACCATAACCACCACCCAGGTGTAGTTTCCATCCCCACCATCCAACTGGACCCCCTCTAACTCCCCATCCTCCTTCCCCTCTGGTAACCACCAGGCTATTATCAGAATCTAAGAGTCTTTGTTTTTGTTTTGCTTCTTCATTTGCTTTGTTAATGGCATATTTTTAAGGAGCCTATCAGCCTTTTTTTATTTAGCATCTAGTCCCTGCCAGACCCCATTCACCCCACCCTCCCCCCAACCCCCCTCCCCACCCTAACTCCCAACTCCACCCCTCTCCACCACCCCCATTCCCCATGCCTGTGGGCTCACCCGTAGGAGTGCCCAATGAGCACGTTTCGCTTCTTGGCATAGCGCTTGAAGATGGCGCGCATGTCCTCCGCCAGTGCATAAAAGGTGTAGGCTGCGGCCACCTGCGGCGCTGAACTGGCCCCATGGCCAGCCAGATCGGGTGCCACCACCTCGTAGCCCAGACGCACAAAGAAGTCCAGCTGCTCCTTCCAGATGGCCAGGGAGCCCCCGACACCATGAATGAAAAAGAGCACGACATCGGCCTGGGCACCCTTGCAGCTGGTGATGCGCTTCTCGCAGTCAATATGGATGATCCGCCTAGGGCGCCGACCTCTCCGCCGCCGACCACTGCCGCTGCTGCCAGGGCCTGAGCGCGCATCGCTGCCTGCTGGGTCCGCCAGCTCCACCTCAAGGGCGGCAGGCGGCTCCCCAGAGCCGTTCTGCCCATGCAGGAGGTCAGCTCTTGGGGCCCGGCCCAGGTTCTCTACCAATAACCGCCCATTTCGGTACACGGTGATACGGCGCTGGCAGTGGACCAAGCCTGACTGGACCCCCTGGGCAGCCTCCGGCAGTGGTGGAGGCAGCGTGGGGGCCGGAGAAGGTCCAGCGTGCTTTACTCGCAGCACTCGGCCAGGCTTGACTTCCACAAAAGTGTAGCCATCCCGGGACTCGACATTCTCCAGGGGCCCCACTGCGTTGGGTGGTGCACCCAGCAAGCAGCAGAAGATCCCATCCGTCACCCCAGTCAGCATGGTGTGTCCTGTGAATAGAGGCAGTGGTCAGTTTAATGGGAAACCCTCTACCTCCATTAGCACCCACTGCCCCACTCTGGATCAAGTGAGTCACCCTTCAAGGCTCCATTTGGGGAGGACCAGAATCAACCAAACACCAAATGTTTTGGTCAGTGGCCACTGTGGTGGCCAAGTATCCTCTTGTGTGATCCTATTCTATCCCAGAGACAAGGACCTGGCTTTGGCTGACCCTAAGAAGTGTCCATAGGGAAGGTGGTGGAGTCAGGGGAGACTTCCTGCAGGAGGGGATTTTGTAGCAGGAGCCACCAGCTGGGATTTATATCACTATGCTTTCCTGTGCCCAATTATTTATACATTCTTTCATTATTAACTCACTAGATTGTCCTGAGAGCCCCTGAATCTAAAAAGATACAAAATCCAGTAAGCCCCTACCCCAGGCCTCTGAACCCTGATAAAGGAAGTTTGGGACTGAGCTCCAAGCTCTACGCTCCAGAAGGCCTTGCCACGCTCTCCAAGACCACCATGGGCTGGATCTGTTTCACAGGTTGACAAGCTGAGGCCCAGATACTGGCAGGAAGCTGTTCTCCTCTCCCCTGGTCAACATACTGGGTTGCGCAAGTGCGGGGAGGGAGTAGTGAGGGGGATGTCAAACAATTCCTAGTGGTGGAGATGAGGATAGAGAAGGTAAAGCCTTGGCTGGGGACCGCCAGGCCTCCATCCTGCTCCCTGGGCCACCCCCCTTCGTGTCCATGGCAACCGCAGGCAGTTACATAACTCAAGGGGGGATACCGACGCATCGCACCCCCATTGTCTAGGGCTTGAAGATGGGACCCTCCCCCCTCCCCATCCTGGGCGCCTCTGAGATAACGCACGCTGAAGGCCCGGCCTGTGGTAGCCTTGTACTTGCTGATGCAGAGGGAAGAGGCCGCGCCCCCCCACCCCCCACCTCCGGCAAGGTCCCAACCCCAAACTGCGGAGGGGGTGGGGGGGCCCGCAGGCCAGCCTCCCTCTCCAGCGCCTGGCCCCCATCTTTCTGGTGCCCATCAGCCCTGCGACGAGGTCCAGTCCATTGGGGCTCCGCGGTCTCTACGAGCCTGAATGCAGGCTTTAAGGATGCCCCTCTCGAAAGAGGAAGACCTGGAAGCCTCGCAATCCTTCTCAGTGCCCGCTCTCAGCTCACCTCATCTAGGGCTCTGAGGCCCGGGGAAGGGCGGAGATGTCCGGGACGGAGAAGCCAGTCCGCCTGCGGGCGCCGTTTACATGGTGGCGCGGGATCGGGCCGGGAACGTCCACACGGGCGGCGCAGAACCTGGGTGGTCAGCGCGGGGCCATCCTGTGGTCGCCGAGCCTGTCGGCCCTTTAAGTCTGTCCCCGGGGGGCGGCGGGGCGGCTTGCCGACAGACGGGCGTCTCACCCAATCTCAGATGCGGACACACCTGGCCTAGTTAAACTGCCTATCAGAGGTGGCAATTTCGGGATGGGGCGGGCTCTATAAGGGACAGCCCCGCCCACTTTCAGGACTGTTGGAGTGGCAGGAAGAATCTGGCCTGGCCCCGGGCCAAGATGGGGTCGCAGCCTGGGTTTTTGCTGTGCTCCGCCGGGGGTGGGGGACGCGGCACCGAAGTTCCCTCTCTGCGAATAGGATTTCCTCAGCTCGCCGGTACCACCGAAATACTCTGTCCCTCCCCATTGCCGGCTCTCTGTGCGGTTATTTCGGCTCTAGAGACTCCCAGATCTTTCCAATTTAAAGCGGGAGGTGCATAGAGTATTAGGTTACAAGGCAAAAACCCTCCGGGGAGGGCAGGCTGCAGAGGTGATTTCTGGTCCTGGAAACAGGAAAAGATTTATTACACCTTTAAATAAAAGTCTCGGCGCTATGAGTAATTGGGGAATTGTAGTTTTTTCCACAGGAGTAAGTGGGGAATTGTAGTTTTTCCACAGATGGGGCAATGTAGCCTGTGACTCTGGTTATAGAGGAGCAACCCTCAAAGCCAGTATCTACCTTTTGCTGATCTGTGACCTTGGACAAGTCACTTTCCCAAGACTGTATTTCTCTATAAAATCGCTCATGAATTTGCCGTGCAGGTAAAACAGCACCGTAAATGCAGATACATTACTGACTTTTTTTTTTGTATTGGCATAGTATTGAGGTGATTTGCTAAATGATAGTGCAGGTAGGAGGGGCTTTAGAGCACTAGGAGTTAAACAATATTTGCCCACTCCCATCCCTTGGAATTTGCTGCTATAGCTGGATATGATCCAGCCACCCACTCTTGCCTGGTCAGGGTGCTCCTGGGAGATTACAGTTTATATATGCAGCAAACACCCTCCCTCCCCCCCCAAGCTGGAACACACTGGGGTGACCCTGGGATTTAGCCCCAGGCCTGGTCCTTTAGGGTCCCCTGGGCTTGAGGAGAATCAGGGTAGGCTGAGCCAGAGGGAGGGACAGGGATGGGGGCAGGATGGTATTTTAAGAGGATTTTTAAAAGATGAATAGGGAAACACCTGGCAGAGGAGGGTGTGTTTGTGTGTGAGTGTATGAGTGTGTGTGTGTTTTTGAAAGCCTGCTGGAAAGCTGGGTATTTTCCCTGGGGCAATGGGAGCCATAGAGAGTGTGTTAAAAGGGACGGTGCTTAGATTTGAGTATTGGAAAAATTCTCCCAGGTCCTGAATGGCAGGCTATAAGAGCAAGTTTGCAAGCCACGAGTTTTACAAATTTAGAAACTCAATTCGGGAGAGTTGCAGGGACTACCCCTCAAGGACATCCGGTTAATTTGAACTCGGACCTCCAAGAATCCTGGCCAAGGGGCAGGGACTTGGCTGGGACCAGGGAAAAGCTGCCAGCCAGCTGTATGCCATCTGCCTGACTCCCTCTAGAGGAGTGGGAGGGTCAACCAGACGTTTCCAGTGGCAGCTTCCAGCCGCACCACAGCACCCTCCTTAGGGCGACAGGAGCGACGGCTATAGCCAACAGACCCCGGGAGAGAATGCCAAGTACGCACGCGCATTTTGAAGAGGCAGCTCTCGCCTTCCACCTGCTGGTTCATTGGAAGAACTACAAGCCTTGTAGGCACGCACGCTCACACACCGATGGTCCTCAAATGTAGAACTACAATTTCCGGAGGCCTCCGCGGCAATGAGCACGCCGCTCTAAGGGATACTACACATCCCAGAAGTCTGCATTCCCGCAGTTGCGGAGACTATCGGGGACGGCGTGATTTACGGCTTGACATGGCTGCTTTGACCGGATCTTTGGGTCTCCTGTTGGGGCCCGTCAGTAGGTCGGCAGCACTGCTGGGTTGTAGGTGAGTCCGCAAGGGAGCAAGGGCTGCGCCAGGGAGCAAGGGCTGCGCCAGGGATCGTGCCAGCAGTTTACCGACCTCGTGGCTACTTGTGCACTTGTGGAGCGCCTTTTGGAGTCAGGGTTTGTCGCGACAAGGATCGGGAAGCTGAGATTCGGAGAGGTTGGGCGCCGCTCAGCGCCACCTCTAACTTTTCTCTGTCCCCCGCAGGTGGCTGCAGCCGTGGGGCCGGTTGGGACTCCCTGATCCCTGGGGTCTCCCCTCAGTACAGCAGACCCGGGGCAGAGCGCGCGGGAATGAGTATCAGCCGAGCAACATCAAACGCAAACACAAGCATGGCTGGATCCGGCGTTTGAGCACGCCGGCAGGTGTTCAGGTGATCCTTCGCCGCATGCTGAAAGGCCGAAAGTCGCTGAGCCATTGAGGAGAGCCGGGTCACCGCCGGGACATCCAGTAGAACGTTTCCCTCGCTTCATACTGTCAACTGCTGCTGTTTTGTGTGGGGTTTTTTTGGGGGGGAGGGCTGAAGGGTGGAAGAGGAGGGAAGCCCTGTGTAGCAGGACTACTCAGACAAAAGTCGTGCTCAAATTTGAGGGCTAGCCTAGGGGGAGAAGTCTGGAGTTGGACTGGGAGGGGGAGTGGAAAGAGATTTTGCCAGTTTCCTTTTTAGTAAGAACCTCGTGCATACACAACAACTCACATACTGGCACAACGAACTTCTGGTCTCCGGTTACCTTCAACTCCCCGCACCTCGGTTTTTTTTTTTTTTGAAGCAAATCTCAGACACGGGGTTGTTTAGAATGTATTATCCAAGATGAAGACTCTTTAAAATATAATCACAAAGCTTTTCAACCCCCAAAAGATCGATTTCCTAATATTTTTAAATATCTAATAAATGTCCTTAATTCCACTTGTCATATATGTCATAATTTCCATAGGCCTGGGAAAGCTTGCAGAGATTTGGAAGGGTTTGAATTTTCGCTTTCCCCTTGGGAATGGACTGTGTGACCTAGAGTAAGGCCTTAGCCACCTGAGAATTTTTGGCTTATATGAAATGTGATGCTTGTTTCTCCAGTGCTGTGTTGTCTCTGGAGTAATAATACTTATCTATTAACGCATAGAGTGCTTTCTGAACGTTGGGTATCTGGTCCTTGCCCTGAAAGGCCTGCTGATTGTGGAGACTGAATTTGTGCCTACGCATTTATCAATTTGTGAAGTTTGGACGGGAGGTGAACTGTGAGGGCTGTGGGAACCCAGGGGAGGCACCTGACTTGCCTTTGGGAAGAATGAAGTCAGGGAATGCCTCTTAGAGGAGGTGGCAGGATCTGGGATGGCCCAAAGGGAGGAGGGGTTGGACAGGAGTTCGGATAAAAGTTGGATGAAGGGGCCCTCCCTGGTGGCGCAGCGGGTTAAAGCACAGCACTGAGAATCTAAAGCCACTTCCGCATGAGTTCGATTCCCGCCTGCCCCGGAGGAGACCACATGGCGTGGCAGACCTCTCCTGACCCGCCCGCTGCTCCCCTCAGCAGTGTACTTCGTCGATCTGCCTGTTCTGTTCCCCACTCTGTCTCTGGTGAAGCCTCTCGCCTCCCCTGAGCTTCTGGCCTGTACCCCAGTTCTGTATGTACAAATAAATAAATCTTTAAAAAAAAAAAAAAAGTTGGATGGAGGAAGCCCTTTAAGGCCCAGAATTTGGAGTCTAGAAGGTGACTGGAAACATAGGTCAGTGGGAACCATAGAAGGAATTTGAAGAATGTGAGTTGTCATTACAAAGATTTTTCAGGCAGCTGTGCAAGCTAAAATCAAGCCTACGGTTGAAACCCCGGGGAGGAGGCCGGTGGTGTTATGGTGGGTACCGGTTTTCGGGGTTGCCGTGAGACCCCCATGAGGCAGTATGAAAAAGGGTGGCAAACTCAAGAAAGAAACCTGCCTAACTTCCGAAGTTGTGAACTACAATTCCCAGGGGGCTTTCAGAGGCGCGGCCTCCGCCCACTTCCGGACTTCTCAGCCGGTCGCTTCCAAGTCTCGGGCGGGGTTTGCTCTCTCAACCGAACTTAACCACGAGGGAGGCGGCGTGGAGACCAATGGGCATGTAGTTTAGACGAATCTGGCCAATGGGGGCGCGCACAGGCGCCACATCTTGGAGGTGGGGCTAGAGAGTGGACCAATGACGGCAGGGCGACGGCACCATCAGTGTGGGCTGTGCCGTGGCTGGAAGTTACTGTGCGGCGGCGGCGGCTAAGAAGGCGGCTGTGGTGGCGACGGCGGCGGCTGAGACGGCGGCTGAGGCGGCGACGGAGGAAATAGAAGATGGTGAGACCGGCCGCCAGGCCCGTGCTCCCCTTCCGCTCGACAAAATGGCGCCGCGGGCCCACCCACCTTTAGTAATCCCTGAGGCCCCTCACCTCTCTGCCGGGTCCCACTGCTTCGGCCCCGCCCCTCGCTCTGACCTGTGACCTTCGACCGGGGGACCCTGCTGTGAGCTTCCTGCTTACTGCGCCCCTCCTCTGTTTCCGACCCCTGACCCCTTGCGGGCTTCCAGGCCCTGGCTAGTCATTCATTTCCGGGTCTCTAGTCTCCCGGAAATCGCCTAGGGTGGTGAGGATGGGGTCCCCCGAGACCCCAGTTTCGAGTCTCTTCCTGAGCATTCCGGACCTGGGTTTGTCCAGTTCGAGAGCGTTTGAGAGGGCTTGGGAGACCCGTATGGGTATCGGGACGGGGGAGGGGGCTTGACAGCCATACTTGCGGGGCTTTGTCACCAAAAGAAGTGCGACATCGCGGACTGACCCTGCCCCCCAGATCCCTGACCCACCCCTAACATTGAGGTCCTGATCTGTCCCTAAGAGGGAGCAGCTCCATCCTCTAACCCCACGTTCTGTTCCTGTTAAATGGCGGTAACAGTGGTCCAGACTTCCCAGACACCTGACAGTTTAGGCACCTGTGGTGGTGAAGGGTTAAGGACGGTAAATGCTCAGCTGATGAGCTGGCGACGTGGACCCCTGATTTCCAGCCGTCTTCTCGTCTGGAAGTGGGGATAATGCCAGTGGTTATTGGGAAGTTAGTCATACCGGGTCAGCTAGTTCATACTGGGATTTGTCATGGGAGTTGTCCCCATCTGTAAAATGCCATGGTGTCCCAGCCTTAGAGTAGAGCAGAAGCCCTTTCCCATTCCTCATTATTTGGCATCCCAGGGATCTTGGGGGTGATGGAACTTGCTAAAGGCAAATCAGAAAGCCCTCTTGCCCCTTAACCCAGGGTCCCAGCTATGGATGTAGTGGGGGATGGATTAAAGAGACTTCTTATCTGGAAGGAAATGGGAAAACGGGTTCCTGACATGTGGGTCCCCACACCTGGTTGTTGTCCTTGATTCCTCAGTGCATCCCATTGCCCACACCCTGTCTATAAAAGGGTTCTGTTGGCTTTGCTTCCAAAACACTGTGAATGTGTCCGTGGCTTGGTCAGGCACTACCATCTTCCCCCAGATACCTGCCCCAGCCTCTTCACTGGTTTCTTTGCCTCTGTCTTAATCCTTGTCTCTCCACTTGCTCTTCCTTTCCCCACTTGTAGTTTTGGAGCCAAGGGGGCGCTTTTACAGATGGAGATAAGATTACACCACTTTCTAGCATGTAGAACTCTCCAAGGCTTCTTTAACTTAGCTGAACTCCCAACTACCCCCTTTACCTCCTTGGTCTCTGCCCACCTCTGTGACCTCATCTCCAACCTCTTCATACCTACCTCTGAGCTCCAGCCACATAGGTCTTGTTTTCATGTGCTCACACTCCAAATCCCTGCACCCCAGTACCTTTGTACCTGCTGTTCCTTGTGGAATGGGTCTCCAGCACCACCCTGATTTGGCTGCCCCCATTTCTCTCATGGTACATTGTTTCTTGTCCTCTCATTGTAGTGGGTCCTTGCTGGGCTACCTGCACAGAGCTGTCCCCTGAATGTTTGCTGATATAGTCAACAGCTTTTGGGTCCCACTGTTGCCAGGATTTGTCTGGGATGAGGATTTCTGCAGTGTCTGAGCCTTGTTTCATTTGTTTGCTACAAATTCACTGATGCTGACAGTTGCCAGCAAGGGAGCTCCATGAGATGCTCCTTCCCTGTGTGGTCTTAGATGGGGGCCCCTCTTGTAATCCTAGTTCACCAGTAGGGTGGCAGGGATGGGACATTACACAGCCAAGACCAGGGTGCAGCCAAGAGTGAGTGTGCCTCTCTTCACTCTGCTGCCTGGTCACTCAGAGCCAAGGGTTGAATCAGCGCTCCCCTGCGCTCTGCCCTCAGGTGCCATTCTAGCAAGGGAGGTGGATGTAGAAAACAAATGATCTCTTCCAGGTGTGAGCACTGCTCTGACAGGGGCTCCAAAGATGTGGGGAAAGGGAAGGTGGCAGGTGTGAAGAGATTGTTCGGTGTTCCCAACATAGAAAAGAGGGGCGTTCCTGGAGGGTGTCATGGCACACAGGTCAAGAAGTGTGTGGTGCGAGTGGGGTTGGGAGGTGCTCACAGAACTAGGGACATGGTGGGGTCTGAGAGGGACTGGATCCCCCCTTACTTTTTAAATCTCAGCACCTGCATCATTGCTTCTGGGCAACCTTACCTGTTCCTCAAACCATCCAGACCTTTTCTACCTACTGTCCTCGGCCTCACAAAGCCCCTTTTAGCATCCTGGCCTCATGACTGCTTTGGATTCACTTTGAAGCTTCTGATCTCATGTTCCCTGCATACTGGGGTTCCCAAGGTCAGGAGCAGCACTGGTGCCTGACTTGGGGGCAAGAGTCTGAGAAGACCACAGTGGATGAGGAGCACTGGCCCCATAGTCTGCAGTGGAGTTGGGGCAGAGGTCCTGGGGTGCGGAGTCATCTTTGAGGGGCTTTGAACTGCCCATGGGTTGGTAGTCACCTGAGTTTGAGGTCACTTTAGTAGGAATAGGAGGCCCTTCACATTCCAGACTCCCTGTCTACCCTGTCCCTCAGCCTCCTAGGCTTACAGAAGTGGGGGCACCTTCCCCAGAAGGTGATATGGTACAGTGCTGGACTTAGGTATGGATACTGGCCACCAAGGGAAGGTTATAGTCAGCAGGGGTTCAGAGCGTTGGGTGTACAGGCAGGGAAACAGACATTGGCGTGGCATATAATAGAAGGAGCTTGACCTCTCAGGTTGGGTGAACTCAAATTCAAATCAACTCCCTCATTTTCATTTAGAGCCTGGTGACTTTGCCACATGACTCTTCTGCTTTAATAGCCCTGTCTTGATGATGATTGGCTGACAATAGCTCTGGAAGCTTCTGCCTAGGGCTGGGCAAACAGGAACTGTGCGCTGGCCATGCCCCTCTTGGCATGACAGCCACCCCAGTTTTGATAGTCACTCTCCTACCTGCTCTGCTGCGAGGTCACTCCCTGACCCTAGTTTTTAGCCATCCTCTCTCTGTGCATCCCAAGACCTTGGGCCTCTTGGCTTTTATTCACATGTCTTGTCATTGAGATTTGCCTCCTACAGTCAGGGTCTCCCCTCCAGAGCTTTCCTTTAAGGGTTGGGCTGTGAGTCCTATTGCCTCCCTGGAGTACCAACCTCCCTCCCCACCGCAGCGAGCCCTCTGCTCCCTTATGTTTATTGTTACTCTGGTCTGTGAGGGTTCTTACGGTTGATGACTTTTCCATCCCAGGTCTCTATCAATGTGAATAAATGGAAACGAAACCAGAAGATTAATAAGTCAACTGGCACAAAAGACAGCCCTGCTGTTGGGTAACCTGAGTCTAATCTCTGCTTTGCGTTTGCTCTTGACTAAACAAGAGGTCCATTCTCTCTCAGCCTCAGTTTTCCTGCCTGTTGCCTGGTTATGGGCAATTTTGAGGATCCTGAGGAGCAGGTGTGCTTTCGCGAGGTTGGCTGTGTTTTCTGGTCATGAATGAACAAAAGAGGTAGCCGGCTTTAGGGTGCATTCAGTACAACTGGAACAGTAAGAACAGAAAAGATGAATCCTGAAGTCACCTGGAGTCTCAGCCTACACCCAGTGGGCTACCCGGTTTCTCATTCACCATCTTCCCTGTTTTCTAGGCAGATTTTTTGAAAGGACTGCCCGTCTACAACAAAAGCAATTTTAGTCGATTTCATGCAGACTCTGTGTGTAAAGCCTCGGTGAGTGGGTGTTCTGGGGGTTGGGGAATAGTGGGGGTGGGTTGGTGGTGATGCTCACCTCTAATTGGGGTA
Organism: Condylura cristata; assembly: GCF_000260355.1. Taxonomy (NCBI): domain Eukaryota; kingdom Metazoa; phylum Chordata; class Mammalia; order Eulipotyphla; family Talpidae; genus Condylura; species Condylura cristata. The sequence goes on along the minus strand of NW_004567125.1, from coordinate 30,938,630 downwards.
TGACAGGGAACGGGCTGATTTCCAAGTCGGCCCTTATGTTGCATGGTGGTGGTTTGATCTGTGTTGGCGGGTGGGTGCCAGGTAAAGGGGTTCAGGTGTGTCCCTAACCCATACCTTCTGGACCCTCCTGCAGAACCGACGTCCCTCAGTCTACCTGCCCACGCGGGAATACCCATCTGAACAGAGTAAGTGGACTCTGTCAGTCAGTTCCAACTTGGCTGCTGAGGGGCGGGCCACAGAACAGATTAGGAGGTAACCCAAAGAACCCTGGCCCACTCCATGTCCGTGGGAGCAGCAAAACAACTGCCCTGCTCCAGGTCTCCTCTGAGCTCCACGTCCAGCCCCATGTGACGACCGCTGTTCACCCTTCTCTGCCACTCACCAGCCCTCTGCCCCACACCTCCCATCAGGTCAGGCGTTTCCTGCTGGCTCCACACCACAGGGTCCATGATGAGTGTCATGGACTTTGGTGGGCAGCTGGAGGGAGGGGACAGCCAGACCATGGGATTCCCAAGAAAGGCCTGGAGCTTGCAGGGCAGAGGGACTCTGAGGTTGTTTTTGGTGGTTGAAATGTTTTAATGTGAAAAAGACCCCTCTACCCTGGGTCCTGCTGGCTGGGTTGGATGGTTCCTGTCTTGTGGCTGTGTGGATCTGTGCCCCTGGTCTGCCTGGACCTACACAGGGCTTGTTCTGCCTATGGCAAGAATTCCTCACAGTGTAGAGGACTCCGCCTCTCCCTGGGAAGTGAGCACCCCAGTGTATTGCTGGCTTGTGGCCTGGTAGTGACTATGACCTCAGGAATGCAAAAACGTGGGCTTCCTAAAGCCTCCTCCTAGGTTGGGGTGCATGTTGGGAGATCCACAAAGACCACCCAAAACTTAATCTAGGTCAGGACACCAGGAGGGGTGAGGCATCACAAGTGAGGATTGGGGCAGGGTCTCCTGTAGCCTCTTCCTGTGACTTTCTGTCTTTCCTCTTCAGTCATCGTGACAGAAAAGACAAACATCCTTTTGCGTTACCTACATCAGCAATGGGACAAAAAGGTAAGGCATGAAGGGGCTCAGTTTGTGGGAATCGGGATACAATACTAAGAAGAGGGGCTCTCATTGGGGCAATTACAGTGTTGGAGTGGGGCCTTGAGGGCTGAATAGGAGTTGGCCAATGATCCAGTAGGGGAAGAGCATTCCCAAGGAGAGAACATGTGGCCAGCATGGCCTTAGGGGCTGCTAGACTTCCGTGTTATTATCTAGATCATTTATTTCATTATTATTTTTAAAGATTCATTTACTTATGCATACAAAGCTGGGGTCTAGACCAGAGGTGCTGGAGAGTGAGAGGATTCACCAGAGACAGAGTGGGGAGTAGAACAGGAGGAACTATGGAGAAACACTGCTCAGGAGAGCAGCAAGAGGCAGGAGAGCTCTGTTGTGCTATGTGGATCACCTCAGTGGCGGAGGATCGGACTTATGCTACAGTGGCCGCTGATAGCTTCATAATGTTGAGACTTAATCCTTTGTGCCACCAGGGAGGCTCTAGATTATCTATTTCAATGGGGAAATGTATGCATGATTAAAAACCCAGGCAATAGAAGTAACTGTAGTTACTGTAAAAGGTCATCTCCTGTCCCGTCCCAGAGACTGCCATCCTAACGTGCCCTGTGTTTTCGTTTCCTTTAATGATTAAACAGTTTCCTAAAAGATCATTTTTTAAATTTACTTATGCATATAAGAACTGGGGAGTAGGCCAAAGTTGGCAGGGTGGGGAGGGCGGGTTGAGACGGTACACCAGAGACTGAGTGGAGATTAGAACAGATGGATCTACTGAAATGCACTGCTGAGGGGAGCAGCTGGCGGGTCAGGAGAGGTCTGCTGCGCCATGTGAGTCAGCTCCTTGGTCTGTGATTGAACTCATTGCAGTGGCTGCAATAGCTCGATACCCCTGAGACTCTAGCCCTTGCACACCAGGGAGGCCCCTAATAAAATTTTTTTAAAGAGATTTTTTTTTTAAAGATATATTTATTCATATAGAACTGGGGTATAGGCCAGAGATGCGGAGGGTGAGAGGCTTCACCAGAGACAGAGTGGGGAGCAGAACAGGCAGATCAACGAAGTACACTGCTGAGGGGAGCAGTGGGGGGTCAGGAGAGGTCTGCTGCGCTATGTGGATCTCCTCCCGGGGCAGGCGGGGATCGAACACATGCGGAAGTGGCTTAAGCTTCTCAGTGCAGTGCTTTAACCCGCTGCGCCACCAGGGAAGGCCCCTAATAAAATTTTTTTTAATGAATGATTGTGTTGTTCTGCAACAAGGTTAGTGTTTTTTGTTTGTAACATTGACCACTGAATGGTGATCTGCCCTGGGTGAGGTTGGAGTGGCCCCATGATAAAAGTGACAGCTCAGACAGTGTGAGCTGCCTGTCCTACTGTCTCCCTAGCCCTACATGTTTCCATCTCTACCAGCAAGGAAAAATCTTCCCAAACCAGCCACTTTTTCTCATTTGTGGCTATTTGTGAGCTTCCCGGCTTGAGAATGCACACACCCTTTGCCCTCTGCAGTGAAACAGGCATGGTGACTCCTTGCACACCAGTGGCCTCAGGGAACTGGGCAGGTCTGGAGAGTAGAGGGGCTGCCCATCCAGGGTTCCAAGACCCCTCTCTCTGACTCTGGTTGTCAGAGACTTACAGCTCCCCCCTTCTGTTCCCCAGAATGCCGCCAAGAAGAGAGACCAGGAACAAGTGGACCTCGAGGGTGAGAGCTCTGCGCCCCCCCGCAAGGTGGCTCGGACCGATAGCCCAGACATGCACGAGGACACTTAAGACTCACACTCCCCCACAGGCGCCTCTTGTCTTCTGTGCTCCCCTCCCACCGTGTGTAAGCGCCCCTGCCCGCACCCCGCCTTGTCCACACCACTTCCAACCTCATAGGAGCCAATGTATTTATTTTCCTTGAGTTTTTATTTATGCTGTATATGTCCCAAGTGATGGTTAAAGGGGCCGTCAGACACAGTAGTGTGGTATTGGTAGATGCTTTTTAAACATTGTTTCTCCCTCCATCCTGTTCCCCTCCTCCCACTTCTCCAGACGCCAGAGCGGGTCTGCGAAGGTCTCGAGCCAGACCTGCTGCATCAGGCAGCAGCTTGGGGGCCCTTCTGCCCACTCCCATCTGCTTGTCTAGGCCTTTAAGACTTGGCCTTGTCTCAAGTTCCACTGGGACCTATTCAGTGCTCAGATCCTGCTCTGAGCGTGTGCAAGGGGAAGTCGGCCCTTCTGGATCTTTCTCCTCAGTCATTTTATCATGGACTAGTGCGTGCTCCATGTCCACCCCAATAAAAGGGTCTTTCCTACTTGACCTTGCGTCTTTGCTCCGCGTGCCTCAGCCCTAGAGGACGGAGCCCCTGAGAGTCATCCCATCATCACCGAGGAGCCAAGAGGGAACCCCATGTACTGGGGCCCTGGGACCAGCTGGAGTCTCTCATGGGTCTGCTGTGATTGCTTCACTCACACCTATCTGGAGCCGCCCCCTGCTTCACCTGTCAAGGTGTCTCCGAGGATCAGGATGCCCCCAAGAGACAGTCAAGCTGCCCGGGGTGGAACTGTGGTGGACTGCACTCCGGGACACCTGCCGGCTGCAGTGGAGACGGCCTCAGGCACAGACCGCAGGCACATGGATGCCTGGGTGACGGTAGCCTGCGAGTTCCACGACCATGAGGGCTTCCAGCTGGGCTGGATTTGGAGTTGAGCTCAGGGCCATAGAGGGTGTTTGGGTTCTGCACAGTGGGTACAGGGCTCTGACCACAGGGCCCAAGCTGTAGGGGAAGGCCACTGCTCCCCTCACCGGTCCCAAATGGGGCCTCAGGGTTGGAGCTGAGTGCCAGGGCCTTGAATGGTGAAAGGTTGGACCAACGAGCTAGAGGACACATCAGGCCTTGGAGGAAGGGTGCCCAACACCACCCTGGCGAAGGTTCCAGGGCTGGCTGCCTAGCTGTATAGTAGGAGGCTTTACCTCCTAGCTCGGGGCTTTTCCTCACTTTGGTATGGAATTCCTAGTCAGAGGCTGGTCTGAGCACCTGGGTGGGCAGGTGGTTAGTCCCTTTGTTAGTGACTGGGTAAGTGGGGACTTAGAGGCCAGAAGGCAGCTGGAGCAGGCAGCACCCTGCCCATCTGCCCCAGTTCCCCTTGGGGCGTTAGACTATATACAGCTCCTGCCACTGCTATTTCTGGCATAGGTGGGGGTTCCCTGGCTGTGCAGGCCCCTCAGCTGACCTCCCCAGTTCTGCCTTTGGGCCCCCACCCTCTCTGCTTCCCCACGCACCAAACTCTGCCTTCCCACACCTCTGTGCCTTTGCACAGGCTGCTCTCCTGCCTTCAGTGAACCCTGATGTCTCACAGTCCCCCCAAAGTGTCGCTTCTTTTCAGTGGCTCTCCTTGGGCTCCTCCACCTTTGGGCAGGGCCCTGTTGGACATGTATGAGGTGACGTCTTCCCTGATCACATGGCAGAGCCCCAGGGACTCGGCATGACCTACAGTGGGGCACACTGGCCACTTGCTAATGTCACCCAGGGACCCCTGAAGGTGCCATATCCTCAATGCAGTGACCTGGGTGCCAGATGCCTTCCAGTGATCACACTCCAGTCTCTTTCTATTACCCCCTGGTTCTAGATGGCAGTCCTGGCAGTGGTTATGCCAGCCAAGTATGGCCAAGAGAATAGCCCCACTCCTGCAGGGCTGAGGCTGGCTCAGGGCCCAGGCCCGACTCCCAAACTGCTGAGTCCTTTTAGTACATTGAGACTTTTTTTCTGTCTAGGAGCCTGAAGGAAGGGCCTGATGCCCTGCAACTCCTCCTGGGGGGTCTGGAGTCAGCCCCCAAATTTGAGCTGACTTGGAAGCGGCCAGTCTGGAGTTTTCCATCTGTGGCCTCAAGACCCAGTTTTTAGGAGGAGGCCCCCAAGGGTCACAGAATGGGAGGGGTACCCCCAGTGCCAACTTCAAGTCACCCAGGCCCCCTGATACCCCTTCCACTGTTCCATCTTCTGGCACTGTTGAAATATACTTTTTATTGCATTTCTGCCGTTTTACAAAAATATGACAAAATAAATTAAAAACAAATAAATAACCGCCTATTCTGTGTTTGTGTATTTTGTTGGGTTTTTGGGTTTCTGTTTGTTTCCCCCATCCTGGTTGAAAGGTAAACGGCAGATGGGGGCGGCTCCCCCAGGCCCTTGCCCCAGGATGGGGTCACCAATACTGGGGCCCAAGTAGATTTTCTGGGTGGTGGCTGCTGCCATGTCAGTATTGCATATGAGAGCAGAACAGAGAGTGGGGGCGAGGGTTGGAGTGGGAGGAGGCTAATGCCAGCCAGTAGGCCAGCACACAGCCTGGGGGCTGGGGCTGGGTGAGGGTGTAGGGGGCTCAGAGGTGGATGGCAGCACTGGGGGTGGAAGGCTGTAGAAGCTGGCGTCCCCTGGCAGGGGCTGGAGGGCAGGCGGGGGCCCAGCCAGGGCACAAGGCGGGCACTCGGCAGCATCGGTGGGGGCTTGGCGGGGGGCAGCACCCTCGCCCCCACAGCCCCATGGCCCATCCCACTGCCAGCAGCCAGCAGGCGGCGTCGGGGGCCTGGGCAGCAGCGTTGGTGATGGCGGTGGCGCGGGGCTCCGGCTACGGCGGGTGCAGAGGGTGGGGGTGCCCACTGGGGCCAGTGCTGTCCCTGCGGAGGTGAGAGGGGCCGTTCCGGGGGGATGCCGTCCCGGCTGCCGGACCCACTCAGGACCCTGCCCCGTGCACCCTCCTGGGTTTCCAGGCACATCAAGGGCCTTATTGCTTCTGATCAGTGATGGGTGGGCATTTCAGGTACATCTCCTCCCATCACAGGGGGGACACCAAGGAAGTCCCTCTAACTTCTAACTATGTCCCTAGTGCTGCAGCTGCTACCTCTAGGGCTCCCTAGGGATGGGCTGCTCACCCAGGGCAGGGTGGGGGGTGGCAGAGTGAGGCCCCTGCTCAGCACAAATGTGGGCCCAACATCCAAACTCCCTGGGTGAGCAGCTCTAGTCCCTACTCCAAGAAAGGTCTCCTGGAACAGCTGGGCTGCAGGGTAGGGACTTGCATAGAGGCCTGGGGGGGAGTTTCATCCCCCCAGAGTGAGCTGGGTGTGGGGTCTAATGAGGGCAGGAGAGGCTGGGCCAGGTGGCAAGGGAGCCTCCCTTATCTCTCCTGGCACCAGAACATGGCAAGGACACCCTGGGTGGAATGCTAGGACAGGGGGCTTTGGCATCCCTCCCTGGGGGTAAGGAGGGTCAGGCACAAGGCTCCAGGCTCTCAAGGACCTAGAGACACTGAGTAGACTTTGACTGACAGGCTCCAAGTACCATGCACTCAGGTCCCCAACCAGTACCAAGACCAGGCCTTCACTGGTCTTCATCCCATCAACCCCTCTCCCCAGACCTGGCCACCCCACCCCTAGCCCCAAAGCCCAGCCCAGAGTCCCCACCCCCGAGTTAAAGCTTATGACCTGAGCCTTCCTCTTCAGGCCGGGGGGCATCTGGCTCCTCAGCCGCCGCCTCGTCTGCCGGCCCACTCCGCTGAACCCGGCTGCTGCCACTGCCAGGGGTCCCATCCGGCCGGGCCTGCCCTCCCGCCCCGTTGGACCCGGCCTCAGCCCGGGCCCCACCGAAGGGGAAGAGCTTGCCAGCGTGGAAGGCCTTGGGTGGGGAGTGGCTGCGCTCAGGGTCCCGCCTGGTCTCAGGTGACTTGAGGAACTTGAAGCTGAGGAAGGCCGGCAGGCGGGTGTCGCTGCCGGTAGGCGACTGGGCAGGCGGCGGCCGTGTGGTGAGGCTGGTCCCCACATTAGCTAGCGAGGAGGCAGTCCCTGATGACAGGAACTTGCCCTGCAGTGGGATGATCTGCTTCAGCTTCATGACGTTGTTGGGTGCCAGCAGGGACCCTGGGCGCTTGGGCCGCTCTGACCCGTGGCCACCTGCCCCACTGCCCTTGGCCTTGGCTGAGGCCTTCTCAGGGGCAGCAGGGTCCAGTCCAGAGCCCTCGGCTCTGGACTCTTCCCGGCCACTGGCGTCCCGTTCCCGCCGCGCGTGATGCTCCGCGTGCCGCTGGCGCTCCTCCTCCTCCCGCCGCCGCCGCTGCTGCTGTTGGAAGCGGTGCTGGGCCTGGCGCTCATGTCTCTGTAGGCAGAGTAAAGCTGTTACCAGGACTGGGACGAGGCTGTGCGCCGATACCCTCTCTGGAAGTGGGGCAAGTTCCAAACCCTTATTGGGTGCCAGCGGCATCCCTGGATCCACACTGGGGCTCTCTGTGGAAGTGGAGAGAGATCTAAACACTTATTGGGCACCAACTGCATCCTTGGACCCATGCCGGTACTTTCTGAGAATTGAGAGAAAGAACGTCTACTTGCCACCAATTCCGTCCCCGGCTGCATGCCAGGCACTCTCAGGAGTTGGAAGAATGGAAACACATATTGGGCCTCCACAGATGCCCTGACTTCTGGAGAATCAGCAAGAGAACCATGATGGGTACAGACCAGACTCTGCACTGGCCATTCCAGAAGCCAGTGGCCACACGAGCTCCGACAATGTCCACTGACATGCTTAAAATCAAAGAGACCTTCCATTTCTCAGGGGCATCTGCTCTACTTCAAGTACTTACTCGCCGTGGGCAAGAGAGTCGATGGGCAGCAGATCATCACGGCGAGCCCCTCGGCCAGCTCTGTAGTTCTCCGAGGAAGGTGGCAGAGACCCGGCTTCTAGGAAGCCTCAGCTGTGTCTCTGACCCCTACCGGGATGCTCCGCTCGAGCTAGCAGGTGGCTTAATATCATCAGTGCCACCCCGGTCCTGAATGCCGCCGGGATGTGAGACGGGCCCAGACCTGCTCTGATGCTGATCATTACCCCGGGCTCGGCACATCTGACCTGCTGTGCACTCAGCCACTGAGATCCGCTCCATCTTCACCACCAGCCAGGGGCACAGGAACCCCATGGAGTGGGTAAACTGACCCTGGCCAAATACCTTGAAGGCCTCCCGGCGTTGGTACTCAAGCTTGGCCATCTCCTCGGCCACCCAGCCCGGGATGTCAGGAATGGCCACATGGATGAGGTACTTGAGGAGCAGAGCGAAGTGCTGAGGGACAGAGAGCAGGTTGCAGGCTCACAGACGCCTGCCAGTACACCCACCCCCTGGGTTCCTCACCCACTGTCAGTCCCACCTCCAGCACCACCACAGACACGATGGCTGCCTCAGGGCTGAGCCAAGGGAAGAGACGCTGCAGCTGTCCACACTGGCCAATCAGGTAGCAGTTGACCACGATGGCCAGGACACCCATGGCCTCCATCACTTTCTGCAAGGGGGACACAGGGAGCTCAGGCCAGGCTGGCCACCGCCCCTAGGGCCCTGTTCCTCCCAGGTGTACCCCCTCTCCTTCTGGGCCTCCGTTTGAGCGCAGGCCCTCCCCCCACCTGCCACTGGCCGATGCTTTCCACCCGCTGCCCAAAAGGCCGCTGCAGCCCTGTGCAGAGCTTAAGAGCGTCACTGCGGATCTCAATGAGATTGTTGACCAGAGCACAGAGTGCAGCCAGTGGAAAGGCAGATGAGAAGAGCACGACGTAGCCAAACTGAACAAACATCTCCTGGTAGTCCTGGAACGTGTCCTGCAGAGAGAACCTGGGAGTAGCCTCTGGCCACCCTCGGGTTGGAAGGCCTGCTACCTAGGGCACCTTCTTCTACCAAGCCGAGCTCCCTCAAAATATCTCCCTCAGGCCTTTCTGGTAGGTTCTCTACCACGTCAAAGGCCCTGCTATCTACCCCCACCACCCACCCGGAGACTGCGTGCCACCTCCTTGGAGAGCCCTGCCTCTGCTGCCAAGACCCCCTCCTCACCTCATACTTCTTCATACAACTCTCCAGCTCAGCCTGGGTAAGCTGAGGTGAATGGTCCTCCTCCGGTGGGTCGATCCAAGATGCCCGGTTCTGTCGCCGCTGCCTCCGAGCAGAGTCCCCTGAGCCTGGCTCTGGCTCTGGGCCCCCATCAGGCCCCTGGTCTCGGCCCTCACCCCCAGCTCGGCGGAGCAGGACAGCGGGCGGCTCTGGCTCAGGGCTGCCAGGAGCCCCCTCGGCCTCATCATCCTCCTCCTCGGCTAGTGTGAACACTCCTGGCTCCAACCCCTTTTCCACCATGGTGGGGCTCCCCTCCTCCAGGAGTGCCTCGGGGTTTGGGCCAGGCCGCTGCCGCCTAGCTCCCCGCTCAGCAAAGCTGACCTTCTTCAGACGGAGCCCACAGTCCAGGAGGCCACCCTCCTCGCCCTCCTCCTCCTCCTCGTCCTCCTCGTCCTCTTCCTCCTCTTCCTCCTCCTCCTCCTCCTTGCCCCCCCTTGGCCCATCTCCCACCTCCCCCCCTTCGCCCACCGGCTGTCGCTCCACCGTGGCCTCCTCTTCCTCCTCAGGAGCCCCACAGCCCCCGCTGAGACACCTGCGGCCTCCCCCACCACTGCATCCCTCTTCTGCCTGGGGTTCGAGGCGGTGAGGTGCAGGGCGCCGGAGGCTCAGCAGGCTGAGCAGGGCTTGGGCCAGCTCCCAGGCGGCCTGCAGGCCAAACTCGCCTCGGCCCAGGCGCCGGTACAGGTGTGGCTGCAGGACCTCGCGCACGTTCTGGAGGAACTGGCGAGTGATCAGCAGTGTGGCCAGCATCTGGGGGCAGGAAGGGGTGAGAGAGGCTGCGTGGGGGTGGGCGGGGTCTTGGGCACAGAAACAGCCTACTGGTTTGGGGCCCCCTCCTGCAGCATGTTTCCACACACATGCCTTGAACCCCCGTTCCTGAGTCCACTCCTTTGGATATGGAGGCCCCAGTGTTCAGCCTCCGCCACAGCTCACTTGCCACCAACCAGAGCCTGGCAGGCCACAGCACTCCCAGCCAACCGAACTGCAACCTCCACCCAGCTTTAAGCACCACCCAGGAGCTCAGCCGGTGCCCCTTGCCAGCAGCACCCCACCCCCTCTAAGCATGCGCCCCTGGTTCGGCATGAGACCCCAGCACAGCACACTGCCCACACTGGCGAGGCCCCGTGGGCTTGCCACCTGCCCATACTTTGGCCCAGGCCACGAGCAGAAGGCCCCGGAGGGACAGGATGAGCAGGCGGAACCGCAGGGCCACGAGCGGGACCAGCACCGCCCGAAGCTGCCGCTCGAGGCTCTGGGACAGGGACAGGACGAGCAGGAGCTGTGGAGGGACCGATGGACAGATGGACGGACAGATGGGGGGGCAACAGGCAGAGAGGACGCACAGACAGACGGACAAAAAGGAGAGAAGGATGGAGGAGGGGGGGGAAGGGCTGGAGAGCCCGTGGACCCCTGGTGCCGGGGCTAGCCCCCCACTGGCCGCCACTGGGGGGCACTGACTCGGGCCACAGCCTCACCTCTTTCAGACGCTCCATATCCTTGAGGTAGAAGCCAATGTAGAAGAGGCTCAGGTACGAGTTGACAAACTGGAACTGTGGGGAGCAGACAGGCAGGTGATCACCCTGCCGCCCCGCCTGCAGAGCTGTGCCTCATGCAGAACCAGGTCTCCCTGGCAAGCATTTGCCCATTAACTGGCCACCACACTCACCAGGACAACCTTGATGATGAGGTGCTTCTCATAGGCGCTCTCCAGCCGGTAATTCTCTAGGGGCCGAGGGGGCAAGTGAGGGGTGTGTCCCACGTGAGCAGTGGGACATTCTGCCCAGGCAGGGGCCCCCCTCCACAGGGCATACCCATGTCATTGAGCCAGATGGCGAGCTTCTTGTAGCCCTCAGCACTTATGCTGACCAGCAGGGCCAGCACAACCTTGGGAAGGAATCGGATGAGACGAGGCAGCCCCTTCACACTCAGCACGAGCTCCTGCAGGACCAGGGAGGGCGTCAAGGTCACCCCAGCAGCTTGGGGTAGACCTAGGGAAGGGGTCACCTAGGTGAGGGGTCACCAGGCTGGGGCCAAAGCAGGAGTGGGTTCTGGAACTCACCTGCAATTGGAAGCAGCCCAGCATGAGAAGGAAGACACAGGCCAGGCAGCTGAGACACAAGGGGAGGCTCACAAGAAGCTGGAAGAGCAGCCGCTTCCACGGTGGGTAGTAGAACTCCTCGGCCCGGGTCACAGGGCTGATACGCCGAACGCCCTAGCACGGGGTAAGGGGCGGGCCCTGTATAAGACCAGGGGGTCTACTGCCTCACACATCATGCCCTGATCCTCACGGTGACCCCTCTTAAATATACCCTCCCCTCAAATCCGACTTCCTACTCCTTTTCCTCTGAGCATGCAGTATCCTCCCCCACACCCACCCTACTTACTTTCTCTCCTTTAGCCCATTCTAAGAACTCTTCGGATTCAGACCCCCTGCAAAACTGACCCTGAACTGGGGTCGTGGCTCCTCCACAGCTTCCCCAGGTGAGTCCAGAGTCCCCCATTTGTAGGCTAGCTCTGCTCCCCTTCTTTTCCATTCTTCCAGGAACAGTGTTGACCAGACCACGTTGAAGAGAGCAAAGACCACACAGGATACATCCCGGCTTGTCTGGATTAATGGAGGGGGCTGAGGTGAGTGGGCTGTCCCAGGGATGAGGGTACCTGGGGCACCCAAGCCTCTGCCCAGCCCACACCCTTCACCTGATCAGCCTCGGTGAATGTGTACAGGACTGAGCCGAAGACAGCTGGGTACACCATTGCCGAAGTGTAGAAACCCAGCCAGGCAAAGTACATGGCAATCTTGACACCAAAGTAATCACAAATCTCATCTATAGGGGGAAGAGGGAGTCCTGGTCAGCCCTGCCCTCCTCCTGGATCCCTGCCCATCCCCAGATCCAAGCCATACCCAGGGGCTGGTTTTCACACACGGCTTGCACCCATGACTTCATGAGGCGGTTCAGGATACGCTGTTCATGGACTGGGAACACCTGCTGGATGATCCCACGGGCTGCCAGCTCAGGGACTGTTAGGGGACAAGAATGGCGGATTCTGCTTCTCTGCCTGCTCCTGGTCTGGCCACCCCATCACTCCCTTACCCCCTCTCCACCTTGGGCTTTTTGCCTACTCTTACACCAGCAGAGGCTCTTCCCAGAGGAATTCTGGGTGGACAGTATATCTGGTTCTCCTTCAGAATTTGGGAGGGGCAGGGGCATGTAGGAGGGGGTGAAGGAAAACTGGAAGTGTGGGTCCCAGTGGGGAGCCAAGCTTTGAAATAAGGCCATTTGGGCCTCAAATCATTACTCTCAACATGTAAGGAATGATGCAAAGTTGATGTCAGGAGGTGACCTGCAGGAGGTGACTGGTTTTCTGGAGGGGGGAACTGATTCCCAGGGCCACACCACAAATTCTACAGGGTTGCTGTCCATGGTACTGGCCCGACATCCGAGATCCCAGGGGACAAATCCCCTCCACACCTCCATTAAGACCCCGCCCCTTAAACTCATTGATTGGTCTGGCTCCAGGCCCCGCCTTTGTCCCTTGATAGATAGTTTTCCAGACACCGCATCGGACACTCACTGATTGGCTGGTCCTCCAAAAAGCGCACATTATGCAGTGCCTCGCCCTGCTTGGCTCTCAAGTTCTGCAGCCAGAAGCGAATGATGCTCTGGCGCTCCTGCAGGGGACAGGGTGTGAGCACAGGTAGCAGCCACCCAAGGGTTAGGGATGCACACTGGGGGACAGCTAGTGCACCTGGGATGTGAAGAAGCGCAGCTCACTTTCCACATTTTCGTAGATGAAATCCTCTTCGCAGGAGAAGCCACGGGTGCCACCACCAAACTCGGCCTTCACTGCTTTGCGTAGACCCAATTCATCGGCCCCTCGGAGTAGGCTGCTGGGAAGACAGGGGTGGGGGGATCATGGGGAGAATACTGGCAGCTTGATGACCACCAGGACAAACACAGGGTAGCTGGACCTCACAAAATGGTGTTTAGAAGGGTGGGGAGCCAGATGGCAAGGTCAGCAAGAGGCCAAGGACTCGCCTCTCATATGTGGCGGTGACGAAGAAGGCGTAGGCACGCGTGTGGCGGTGGTGGCGGACTTGCACGATGAGCTCAGGGATGCCCACACGGATGTGGTTCAGCAGCCATAGCAGAGTGTGGTCATCGGTGGTGTCTGCCAAGGGGCACAGGGACCCATGGCTCTTTGCCACGAGGGGTCTGAGGTTTCTCATAGACTCCCACTCAGGGAAACCAAGCTCAGGGGAGCCCTCTCTGGGCACTGGATGGGGGACACAGATACCTGGGAAGGTCATAAGCACATCACAGTTCTCCGTGGGTACTGTCTTCATCCATGCCTTATGGGACACCAGGTAGCGACCTGCCTGCAGGAGCCTCTTCCCAAAAAGCTTATCTGGGGGACAGGCAGGACAAACTTGTGTCAGGCAACTCCTACACTAGGAGCCTACCTCAGTCTTGACCCCTCCAGCTCTGTCCCTTCTCTACCTGCCAGGGCTTCTTGGTGCTCAGCATGGCATTCAAGACCCTGCGAACTCTGGCCTTGGGTTCTTTGCTTCCCTCCATGTCCTTGCACCAGTCAGGCCCTTCTCTAGGAATGCCCTTCCCCCAGGTCCTCACATACAAATCTTACTCATCTTGAGGCCCAACTCCGCCTCCAAACCACAATCAATAGCGCTCACTAGCAGTACCGAGCACTTCCCCATATTATGTCAGCCACCTCACAGCTGGGTGCGGTTCTTACCCCCATTTCACAGATGAGGAAACTGAGGCCTGGAGCGTTTATGTCAGACACCCAAGGTCATACAGTCGACCTGACCTGGGATTCGAACCCAGGACAGTGTGATTCTGTATCTTCTGCGGAGGATCTCAAGCGCATCCCTGCCCAGCTGTGATTAGGCAGCCCAAGGGGAAGGGGCCTGACCTGGCTCAGCCCCTCAGCAAGGGGGTGGGGGCGAGCCTCCGGGAGGGGCGTGTCCACAGTTCTCCTCCGGGACCCCTGCCCGCACGGTCTTAGTTGCTCCCGCCGACCGCGGCTGCAGTGCCGGGAGGAGCTGGCTCCTCTACTGGACTCCAGGCCCGGGACAGCTGACCCTAATCCCCTTCCCGTCCAATTGCCGCACGCACACAAGGCACCTGCAACCCTATCGGATCCAGCAGCCGCACACATACCCAGAACTCCAGACGCCGAGGCTGCAGGCTCGCCCTCCGGCGGGGGCCGCTTGCCGCGTTCGCCCTCCAGGGATGTGCCCCCCGCGCCGGAGGCGGTTTCGGCCATGGCGAGGGCAGGGCAGATCAGGTCAGGGGCTACGGGCGGCCCCGGAGGTGGGGGGCCGCGGGTTCATGCAGCCGGTGCGGCGGCCGAGCGCGCCGGAGGAGGAGACAAAGGCCGCGCCCGCCCGCGCCGGCCGCCGTCCCCGCGTGCCAGAGCGCTGCTTCTCGTCCCCGCCCGCGCCGAACCTCGATTCTCCTTAGCTTTGTGCACGTCACTCTAGAGTTCTCCACTCCGCCCTTGTTGTTTTCTGGGTTTCGTTCTCGCCCGCCCACCTCACTCTGTGGTGCTCGTCCCTGCCCGCACCTAAATTGCAGTTTCCACTTTTCTCTTGCCGTATTCTGGGCCTCGTCCCCGCCCAGCGCTGGCCACGCAGACTTAGTTTCTCCATCTGCAGAGGCGCGGTTTGGAATAAAATGGGCGGGATAAACTAAGGCAGGAGATGGGAGAGGGTGCGCCTGGTCAGAGCAGTAAATCAACTACCATTGGGGAGAAGAGAATAAATAATTAGAGCAAGTCCTGCCTCAGCACGCGTAGTTCACTTGCATAAGACACCCGTTCTTCATCCAGCTAACCCCTGCACCTTCCGATGTAAACTACTTAGAATTGCCACGTTTAAGTCTTTCTAGTTAAATGTGAACTTCAAATAAGTTAATAATTAAGATGTCCCCAATATCACGTAGGTCATTGTTAAATGTTATCCTTGGTATCTAGTCTGGCACCCGAATGATCCCAGATCATCCTGAGTAACCTCCTCCGTTAGACTGGGGTCTGGTCTGGTTCTCATAAGGCAAACACTAGAAGCTGATGTATACCTGTGATAGATGGGACAGCGCGCAGTCAGCGAATGTCATCGTTCCTCTTTTACAGATGAAAAAGCTGAGAGGGCAGGCTTGGGAGCCATGATGGGGACGGGGGTGGGGTGCGGTGGGGTGGGGGGTGGAGGGTTAGAACTCTAGTCGGTTCGACCAATTCTTTCCAAAGTGCAGGTGCGTCGCCCGCCGTCGCCCGCCCGCTCTATCCAAGAACCAGAAAATTGGCCGTGCGAAACTGGGAGAACCCGCCCAGTCGGTGCCGGGAATTCCATCATCAGCGCTTTTATTCTGCGATCCTGCGCTGTCCTAGGTTAACCTGAAAGTGATCTCCGTGACTCCCTTTCTGCCTCTTCGGAAGCCAGAGACAGACCAGACACAGCTCTGCAGAAGCAGGCGCGGGCCAGAGAGGAGAGAGGGTGGTGTTTGGGGTTTCAGAAAGGCTTCCTAGCGGAGGAGACCTTGGAGCTAGAGGCCTCTTAAGGATGAGCTTGTCAAATGAGTAAGGGCATCCGAGGCTGAGGGGACAGCGGGAGGCAAAGGTGGGCATGGCCTGGAGTGGTCTTGGAAAACAAATAGGAAAAATAATCTTCCCAGAATTTGGACAACATTTTCCCAAGGCCGGTAGCGTGTGGGTTCCCCAGAACTCATCCGTCCCAGCCACTAAGGTTGTCTGGCTTCGCCCAAAGCTACGAAGCGGCTAGATGGTATATGCAGGATCGGACGCTCTTTTTTCCGTAACTCCGCGGGTCCACAGTCAGACCCCGTCTTTCCTCCCACCCCTCATTTCCGGTGTCTCGGGTAGCGCAGCTTTAGAAGCCTAAAATCCCGTCGGATGTTGCCGGGGGAATGCCATTTCACTGCACCCCAGGGGCCGCGCCCACCCTCCGAATCAGCCAATACAAACGAAGGCCTTCGCTGGGTGGGCGGCACGTTTTCTAAAGGGCCCAATGGCAGCCAAGAGTCGGTAAGCGCTTTGCCGTCACTCCGCGGAGTGGGCGGGGCCTCTTGTCCGGACTTGAAGCCTCGGGAGAAGGGCGGGCCGGCGGGCCGCTGGCTGCGAACCCATGTGGCGGGGCCTGTGGACCCTGGTAAACCTGACGGCGCGTGGGCCTCGCAGGTGGGGCGCCCGGAGGGAAAGGGTGTGACAAACGGAGGCGCTGCTTGGGGCACAAACCTCCCTAGGAACTGGGGGCCTAGCTCCCTGCGGCTGAACCGTCTTTCCTGTTCCTCCAAGCCCTGTCTGTTCTGCCGCAGACCCCACACTGGGTCACCCGCTCTCCGAGACCTTAATTAGGTCACCTAGCGGCCGCTAATGGGTCCAGCCCTCTCAGCCAGAGAGCCTTCACTTGGAGCATCTCCCTTCTAGCGAGCCCTAGATCGACTTGCCACGCTGTGCAGAGCCTCCCAGATGCACTGACTGTCCTTCTTGTCCAGTCTCAGGCCGTTCACGCGCCAGGGCAGCGGTGCCCCGGCCCCGGGTTCCGGAGCCACCATATTCGCGCTGAGCTCGGGCCAAGGCCGCTGTGGCATCGCTGTGATTCGAACTAGCGGCCCCGCCAGCGGCCACGCCCTCCGGAGCCTCACTGCACCGCAGGAATTGCCCAGGGCTCGCTACGCCTCCCTGCGCCTGCTCCGCGACCCCCGCTCCGGGGAACCGCTGGACCGCGCGCTGGTGCTCTGGTTCCCAGGTGAGGAACTCCAGATCCTGAACCTCCTGTAGCTCCCATGACCCAGTTTACCCCCTCCATGCTGTGCCCTCCTTCTGACTCTCATCGCCTCACCACTTTAGGTCCCCAGAGTTTCACTGGTGAGGACTGCGTGGAGTTCCACGTGCATGGAGGCCCAGCCGTGGTGAGCGGCGTCCTGCAGGCCCTGGGTGAGTGCAGGCTTGGGTTGGAGGAGTTCCGACAGCTTTGGGGTCTGGTTGTAGCCAGGTGGGCCTCAGAATTCCGGGCATTTCCGTAGGCAGTGTGCCTGGGCTTCGGCCAGCAGAGGCAGGTGAGTTCACCAGGCGGGCGTTTGCTCACGGGAAGCTGAGCCTGACTGAAGTGGAAGGCTTGGCTGATCTGATCCATGCGGAAACGGAGGCACAACGGAGACAGGCCCTGAGGCAGCTGGATGGGGAGCTGAGCCACCTGTGTCATGGCTGGGCAGAGACCCTCACTAAGGTAAAGTCCCCATTCACCCATCCTCTGCACTAGAGCCCTGTCTGTCCAGCCCTTAAGTGGGAGTTTCTTGTCTTCAAGCGCCATCCTGGCCCCTTAGGTGGGGCTGAGCCTGGGCACATTGTCGGGCTAGGGGATGGGTTCCTGGATGATGATTCCACCTACCTTCTACCCCAGGCTCTGGCCCACGTGGAAGCCTATATTGACTTCGGTGAGGATGACAACCTGGAGGAAGGTGTTCTGGAGCAAGGTGGGTCTGCCTGGAGATGGGGATATGGGTACACTTGCCATCTCCACTCCCTAAAATCCTTCTGCTTTCCTTTACTCACAGCTGACAGCCAAGTACGGGAGCTGGAGGTGGCCCTGGGTGCACATCTTCGAGATGCCAGGCGTGGACAGAGGCTTCGTTCAGGCGCGCATGTTGTAGTCACAGGACCCCCCAATGCTGGCAAGAGCAGCCTGGTGAACCTGCTCAGTAAGTAGAAGCTAGACTGGTGGTAAGGCCAGGAACTCAGGAACTGAGCTCTGAGAGTGGGGGAGGGGTGGAGGTGGAGCCTTATGGAGAGTCCTTCATCTCCACCCTGCCCCTCATGCTCACCTCCCCAGGCCGGAAGCCCGTGTCCATCGTTTCTCCGGAGCCAGGGACTACCCGCGATGTACTAGAGACCCCTGTGGACCTGGCTGGGTTCCCGGCACTCCTGAGTGACACAGCGGGGTTGAGGGAGGGCGTGGGCCCAGTGGAGCAAGAGGGCGTGCGGCGTGCCCGAGAGAGGTGGGTGGGCTGCGAAGTAAGTAGGGGGGGAGACGACTCTATCCTCTCATGTTTCTTCCTATTGCATTTACTTTTTATTCCTCCTGAGTCAGAAAAGTCTGCTAAGCTCCCTTAATCTTGGGGACTTGACAGTTTGGGGAGGGCAGCCTATGAGTTGGGCCTCTGTCCTTGGCCAGCCCCTCCTGATGAACCCCCAGCATTGTGTTCTTCCCCCTAATGCTCAGCTCTTTCCCACGTGCTTGGCCCTGCCCCTTATTCTTTACCAGCCCTTCACCTTCCTGCTGCGTCTCAGCTGCTTCCACCCCTTGTCCTTAATTACCCAATTCTGGGGGTCACTGCGTAGCTGATTCTTCTTGTTCCCCCAGGCTGGAACAGGCTGACCTCATTCTGGCCGTGCTGGACGCCTCTGATCTGGCCTCTCCATCCAGCTGCAACTTCCTGGACACAATTGTCACCACCACCCAAGCCCAGAGTCCCAGTGGGAACAACCAGAGGCTCCTATTAGTATTGAACAAGTCAGACCTGCTCTCCCAGGGGAGCCCAGGCCCCGGTCCTGAGCTGCCCCCCTACCTGCTGCTGTCCTGCCTGACCAGGGAGGGGCTGGATGACCTCCTGGAAGCACTGCGAAAGGAGCTGGCTGCAGTGTGAGCCCCCCTCTCTCTATAGCCTCCTTCTACCCAAGTGGGAGAAAGGCAATGACTTTGGACACAGACCTGTGTGGTGGGCTCAGTTTCCGTATCTGCAGAATGGGTGTGGGTACCGGTGTTGCTTTCAAAGGTAGAGAGACCATGTGCTTTGTCCCTTCCAGGTGTGGTGACCCGTCTTCAGGCCCACCTCTTCTGACACGCACCAGGCACCAGCATCACCTCCAGAGCTGCCTGGATGCCCTCAGTCACTACAAGAAAGCCAGAGACCTCGCCCTGGCAGCTGAGGCACTTCGGGTTGCCCGGGGCCACCTGGCTTACCTCACAGGGGGTGGTGGCACAGAAGAGATCCTGGATGTCATCTTCCGGGACTTCTGTGTGGGCAAGTAAGGGAGCTGCTAATTCAGACCCAGCTGGGTGGGCACGTGGAAGTTTTGAGGACTCTGGCATCAGTTTAAGCCAAGAGACAAGTTTTCTTGGGGAGGAACTTGTCACCAGAGTAACTGCCTTCATGGGAGCAAGCCCCCCGTTGCTGCCAGTGATCAAGCTGTGATTGACCAGATCTCTTTGGGGATTTCTGGGTATTCAAGCCTCAGAGAGGGGCTGAATGGAGATCTCTTAGGGTCCCCGATGCTGGAGAAGATGAGTAGTGGGTTGGGACAAAGGAAGGAAGATCTCAGGGGTACTTGCTTTGTGGCTTTTAATTTATTTTGCAGATACCAAAGACACATAAAAAACTCAATTGCTCTAGAAATGTTTACATGTGGAATTCTCCCCTCTCCCCAGCTCAATTTGAGTCCCTCCAGAATTTTCTCTGTGTGTTTATATTTGCATTCTTATAGATGCACTGATAAAGTACATGTTTTACATTTTGTACATAAATTGTGTATACATTGCTCTGCAAGTTGTCGCTCCCTTTTTAATATTAATCTTGGAACTTTGCCTCTCATACCTTCTAAGTAACTCATGAAATCCTGGGCCCAACTTCCTCCGCAAGCTCATTCACTCCAGTCACTCACTCAGTGACTATCAAGTACCTGCTATCTGCCACAATTATACATAGTTTGTTGGCTATTTACACTGGCATAATGGGGTAGGTATTTAGTCACTGTTTTATGGAGGAGAAAATGGGCTCAGAGAAGTGGCCACTTGCTTGTGATCCAAGCTTTAGGATTTGCACTTAGCTCAGTTCAGTTCCAATCTGAGCTCAGAGCCAGAGTGCTGGGTATACAGTGGAAAACAAGCAGGTTCACCCTTGGCCTGGTGAAAAAAGAGACTCTTGTCCTTACAGTGAGGTCTGATGACTGGTGTGAGCTTACAAAGACGGTATCTGACCTGGCAGACATCTGAGGGCATGTATCCTGCAGAGGTCACCTAGTGGTGAAGAGGAAACCTGATGGGCGGGGCTGGTCAGAGTGTCCCAACCAGAGGACATAATGTGTGCAGAGGTCCTACATTGGGAGCATCATCTGGAAAGCTCAGGGACATTCAAGGGACAATGAGATCGCCAGTGTGGCTGGAGCAGAGTGAGCAAAGGGGATTGAGGAGGGAGATGAAGTGACAGAAGTGGAAGGAACTTACACAATGGGGTACAGCTGATACCTGAACAATGCAGGAGTTAGGGACAACAGACCTACCTTATGTAACTTTTGACTCCTTAAAACCTTAACTGCTAGCCTGCTGTTTACTAGAAGCCTTACCAAGAACCTAAAACAGTTGATGGATATGTATTTTGTGTTATATATATTGCATACTTACAATGAATTAAGCTAAAAAGAAGAAATATTATTAAGAAAACAGTAAGTGAATCATCAGCTCATCTTTATGAGTTGTAAGGAGGAAGAGGAGAGGAAGGGTTTTAAAAACGCGTAAGTCAGGCCTCCCTGGTGGCTCAGGGGTTAAGCCTCAGCCCTGTGGAGGCTATTGCCAACCACTGCAGCTCAAGTTTGATCCCTGGCCAGGGAGCTGACCCACATGGGGCAGCAGGCCTCTCCTGTCTTGCCCACTGCTCCCCTCAGCTTGTTCTGCTTCCCATACTATCTCTGGTGACTCCTCTCACCCTCCACCTCTGCCTTACACCCCAGTTCATAAATGATATAATTAAAAAAAAGTAAACATAAGCGGATGGGCAGGGGCCACTGGGTCTGAGACTTTGGGGCCTGATGTGGCAGTAGCCACACACCAGGGGGCGCTATGCTCCAATGAAGCAGAGGCGCTGTTCGTGATCAACGCAGCAGAGCCTCGGGTTAATGGGATGAAGGCTTCCCCCTTGCGAGCAGCAGAAACAAGTTCTCAAAAAGGATCATGGTCTTTCCCAGAGTCAGGGAAGAAATCTCCACCTGCAGTTTCATGCTCTTGGGTTTTGGGAAACATGTGAGTATAGGCTGGGATGGATCCCAGACCCATAAAGATGCCAGACTCTTCCAAATAACATGGATCCCAGACTCTTCACAGTCTTCATTGCATCATCTTACTATTTGGTGATCTGTTTGCCTGTTCAGCAGCTGAAGTCACTTGTGGATGGGGGCTCCCTGAGGGAAGGGGTTACACCATGATCCAGCCATGGGTATTATTGTCACACCCATTTGGTAGGAAAACAAGCTGATACCCAGAGAGAAGAAAGCAATGATGGGGGCTGGGTGTTGGGATGGTCCAGAGGGCTTCGAAGAGGGGTGAGTGGGGTGCCGGTGGGAAGGGAGACGCTCCAGGGGCAGGATGCATGGGCCCCACCCACCTCCCCCAGGCCCTGGCACACAGCTGCACTGAGGTCCTTGGCTACAATCCCTTTTTTCCAAGAAGGGTGAGGCAGTTTGTGGGAAGCAGCCATGGGGGTTATTTATAGAGGTCACAGGAAATCCCCAAAGAGTCAGAACCTCACCAGGAGGCTGGACCACAGGGTCAGGGAGGGGGTCAGCCAATTGCTCCCTGGCTGGTACTCAGCCCCTCCTGGGGCCTCAGGAGAACCACCAGCCTGGGAGAGTCAGAGCCATGTGGTCAGGGCAGGAGAGTGATGGTTGGGGCTGGGGACTACATGTGGGACACCTAGGAGGGCTGCCTGGAAGAGGAATGTCTGGTGCTAGACCTTGGAAGGAGATGAGCTTGCCAGGCAAGTAAAAGGTGATCTAGTCTGAGGGTACAGTGCAAATTAACAGTTGGGGAGTCTTCAGTCAGAGTAATAACCACCCAGAAAAACTGGAGCAAGGGCTGGGCTGTGTGTGAAGGGAGGGGCAGAAAAGAGCTGAGGGTCCCTCCGGACCAGTATGGGAGTTATACTGGAGGCCAAGGCTGAAGTCAGGGAGTTGGACAGCGGAGTCACGGTCCCCACGGAGGCCAGGTTGGTGGGTTCGTATCCTGGGATGTTCCAGGTGGGAGAGGCTGCCCAACGGACAGAGACTTGTGCCCAGTGTTTGGAGACTTGAGTGACTTCTTATAGCCATTTCACAGATGATAAAATGAAGGCTGAGATGGATTGACCCAAGATTCAAATCCCCAAATTAAGCCTTCTCTCCAAGACTGCAGGCTGCCTGAGCAGTAGTTTGGAGTCCAGGGACGTCTCCACTTCCTTGGGGCCTCTTGATTGGCCCGTCTGGGCAGGCTGGCCGGGCTGACCCCCTGCCCTGGCTTGGCGGGGCCCCAGCTGAGTGTTTCCTGCAGCCGCTGTCTCTCACCCGTGTTTCCGGATCCCGGAAATATCGCTCCTTTGTCCCTCCTGGCTGGCCTGCCCTAAGCGTGGCGTTGCCAACCTCAGCTTGTCTGACTCATTCCCTCTCTGTCCTGGGTCTCAGAGGACAGTGGTATTGGTTGCAGGGGTGGGGCCTGGGGAGGTTAGAGGGGAAAAGACCATTTGAGATTCTACATTTGAATTTTGGGTCATTTCCCCATCATGCATTCCTTCCTGGAGTTGTTAATTTTCAGAGCTTAAGTTCCAGGCCTGGGGTTTCTGAATCAAAGAATTTGTGCAGCTTGACTTTTATTAAATGTTACCAAATTCATTTCCAGAAGGGACCAAAACTGGATTTTTATTTCTACCAGTCTGGTAGGAAATTGCTCCTTTCCCTGTGACTTCACCAACAGTGGTTATTATGATTTTTAAACATTTCCCCCTCGGTCTGCTGGGGATCAGGCGGTCTCCCCATGTCCTGCTAATGTTTTTCCTCAGCTACCCTCTAACTTAGTGTCCTGTTAGTTGATGCACACCCAAACTGGACACCGGTGTTCTTTCTGAAATCCCATTCTGCCAAAAATAAAACCAAACAAAACAAATGTCCTAGGACTCTTGTGAGACTGTTCCTGGAATCATTTTCTCGAGAAGTTCCTGCCATTAACAGCAGCTTGCAGCATCCTGGCAATTGTCACTACAATTGCAAACCAAGAAAAACAAAGCCACAAATTATTAAACTGCTTTTTAAGAAACTCTTTTAAAATCCATTTTAAAGAAATACCGTATAACAGCAGTGAGGCCACTGCGGGGCCTGGTAGTAGGCTCCCTAGACCCTTCTGTCAGATGGTGACTTTTGACTTTTTTTTCCACATAAGGAAAGTCCTACACCTGGAAAGGGGGACACTGGTACCCCACTCCCAGATTGAATGCTCTTCTGAACTGGGACTTAAGGGAAGGAGTTCTTGTTTCTAGTCTTTTCTTCCCCATGGCCATGAAGCACCTCTTCAAAGCGGAAATCATGACTCTGGAATCTTTGAAGGATTTTCTGGCGTTTATTTGGTGTCAGGGAAAAGGTAAATGTCTTCCCTTTCTACTTCCAGGCCCAGTGCTCTGGGGGTGACAGGTGAGGAAAGGGAATAAGAAATTGGAGGCGGGGTGGTGGGATCAGGGGCTGTGTAGAGGGTGGAAGCTGGACTCCTGTGCCTGGAGAGCTGCGACATGGGGCCAGGGCTGGGCAGACAGAGGGCACGTGACGGCTGTCGCTCGCTTGAGTCTGGGCCGTGTGAGCGGTTCGCACACGGCGCCTAGGCATCCTTGTGTCCATCTACGCATCTGTGGGAACGGGGCTGTGTGGTGTGGCGTGAGCCTGGGAGAGTACTGTGGGGTGTGGCTGGGCGGGGACGGCGTGGGCACAGGCTGAGGGCACCCAACTTGCTGTGTGTGCGGAGGTCGTGAGCTTCAGTCCTCACTGCATCCTATGCCACGGGTGCCTCGCTGTGCCGTTTCTGCTCACCAGCCGGCCCGGGGCACCCCTCAGTCCTTGGGGTCCAGGGCCCCCTTAGCCACTAGGTAGGGATAAGAGATGGGAAGGTAACAGTGTGTTAGACAGAAGGACAAACCTTGGACAGATGGGCGGCCCTGTTTTGTTTCCGAGCACCCTAGGCTTCCTTTGGGGTCAGCCTCCCCACGAGAGCCTCCTGCTTATTGAACCTCTCAGGACCCGTGGGACTCAAATGTTTGCCTTTCCATTACATAAATGAAGGCACTGAGTTCAGAGCAGCCACCTCGTACTCCAGACTTCATCTGTGGTCAGACGATCCTGGGAGTCTGCCCAAGTCCCTGACCCACCCTTGGACCCAAAGGCAGGGCCTCAGCTCTCTTCTGTTTACACAGAACCACCAGGCTGGACCCTAATCCATTCCAGGCAGGGTTTTCTAATGAGCCTGCCCTTGCTCTTATATCCCCCATGGCTCCCCAGCACTCACAGGACAAAGCTAGATCCTCTGGACTGGCATTCCAGACTCCACCCACTCTGCCCCCTGCCAGGCCTCCTCATCAGGGACTCAAACCCTGCCAAAGACCTCCAAATTTCCAAGAAGATTTGCACTGCCTCCCCTTCTGCCCCCTGCCTTTGCAGAAGCCATCCACTGCTGCGGTGCCCTTCCCCCTCCAGGGCCTGGCAGAAGTTCTCATGAGGGGTCAGGGGTTGGCGCAGAGGCTGTTTCCTGGTGGGGGAAGAGGGGTCTCAGCCAAGTCCTGCTTCCTCTGGCCCCCCTCCCTTCCTTCCCTGGCTCTTCCCTGGGGCCCCACTAGCCTCAGGTTCCTTGGCTGATTCCTGTTCCCCTCCCCCTTCCAGGCTCCTGGCCAGTCCTGATATATATTCTTCCCCCACTCCTGCCTGCTGGCTTGCCAGGTTTCAGAGACGAGCCCCCCACCACCACCCCTTCCATCGCTCACTTGACCAGCGAGTCCCCTGGCCCTTGCTTTCCTTCATCAGCCTAGGAGCTCACCTCCTCCCACTTGCCCTCCTCGCACCCACTCTACCCCAGCCCTCACCCAAACTCAGGGTCTTTGCATGGGCTGTATGAGTGGCTTGGTGCACCTTTCCCAGGATGCCTCCTCACGGCTCTGAGAGGTCTCTAATCAAATGTCACTCTCCCCTAAGATCAGGGAAGACTGTCTTGGCCCCCCCAAGAACAATTCCAACCTCCCCACAACACCCCTTCTCTGTCGCACTCATATCCAAGGGGCCCTAAATGACTCATCTCTATGATCTGGCGGCCCACAGTGGGCCCCACGAGGTCAGGTTTCTGTTCCTTATGGCGTCCCATATTCTTGGGCTGAATGAACAAAGAATCATTATAGTGATGCAGGTGAACTTGAGCCACATTTGCTGTGTGCCTGTCACAGCTGGTGCTGAACTCTCACCTTGACCTTCCACACTGAGACTTCTGCCATCTCTACCCATGTAGCCCCGGAGCCAAAATTTATCTAATACTTGTAGTCATATCAAGTATGACTACAAGTCATATTGTTGTTGTTGTTTTTTTAATTAAAATAAATTGATTGCCAAAGAAAATCCATCAGTTGGGGCCTCCCTGGTGGCCTGGGGTTAAGTCTCAGCACTGCTACTGCGAGGGCCCACCATGAAGGCCTGGGTTCCTCCCAGGCCAGGGAGCTGACCACATGGCCGGAAGACCTCTCCTGACCCGCCCACTGCTCCCCTCAGCAGAGTTTCAGTAGACCCACTTGTTCTGCTCCCCACTCTGTCTCTGGTGAATCCTCTCACCTCAGACCTATACTCCAGTTCTGTATGCATAAATAAATAAATCTTTAAAGGGCCCTCCCTGGTGGGGCAATGGGTTAAAGCACAGCACTGCAGGCAGGCCGCAGCCCCTTCAGTAGGAATTCAATTCACCAGTCCCGGAGGTGACCCACATGACACACCAGACCTCTTCTGTCTTGCCCGCTGCTCCCCTCAGCAGTGTACTTTGTCGATCTGCCTGTTCTGCTCCCCACTCTGTCCTGGTGAAGCTTCTCAATCCCCTTGCACCTCTAGCCTGTACCCCAGTTCTGTATGCATACGTGAATAAATAAATCTGTAAAAGTAATCAGTAAAATTCCCTTTAAAAATAAATAAACAAAAATAAATCTTTGAAAACAATGTTCAACTAAAGAGCAAGGTGTTCTGATCAAGTTGGGGTGACCTCGGGTATTCCCTGGTTTTGTGAACTTGGGATATGCATGTGTTGGGGGGGGCTGTCATTAGGTGGATGCATTAGCATCTGGGAGATGTTATCAAGCCCTTGAGGAAAGGATTGGAGTGGAATAGGAATTGACCCTCTCGACTGGACTCTCGAGGGGGTGATTTAATGCACTGGGTCTACCCCACATTTGGCACATCAAAAATCTCCATGCTATGATCCTGTGAGCCTGGATCGCCCAGTGTCAACTGAGGGCCCAGAGCTGCAGCTTCCTGCTCACCTGCGACTTTGCAGGTGCCTCTCACTTTCCCCCTCCTTTTTCTAATAAACCTGTACTTTAAAAATATATAAAAAATACAGAGAGTGAATCCAGAGCTGATGGCCCCTGCTCGCCCCTGGTCCCTCTCCCAAAGGCAGGCAAAGCAAGGCTGGAGCCCAGAAGTCCTTCCTGCGACCCTGCAGAGAGAAGCAGGAGGGGCCCAGACTTAAGTAAGCATTGTTTTCTCCATCAATGGGATGTCATTTGGGGTAAACAATGTCAAGAGCTTCCCCGGTCTCATCTGGGGCCAGGACAGGCCTAGGCTGAGAGCCTGGCTCCAGCCAGGACCTGCTGACGCATGACCTGGGGCTGGTCACTTCCTTGGGGCTTCAGTTCCCTCCTCTGAGAAGTGGGGTTAGTAATAATAGAAGCTCCTTCCTTGCCACCAGGGCTCTGGGCCAAGATGGAGAGAGGAAAACTGTTTGCTGGGAGCAGGGGCCTCCTCCCCTCCCCCACCCCCATCTCAGACATCCCTCTCTGTAACCTACTTGAGGGATTGCTCCCAGAGCTTTCCAGTGAGTTAGTTGCGAGTTACGTGAGCCCTGAGTCAAGGGACTGAGTGCCCTGCCAGAGGGTTTGTAGAAAGAGGCATCGTGGAGATGGAGTTGATGTGGAGACCTCCAGTGGGTAGTTGACAACTCTGGAGGTTGGTTTGGCCCAGGGCCTGCATTTCACACCCCACCCCACACTGGAAGAAACCCAGGGTTGACAATACCAAGTGGCAGAGTCAACAAGGCACTGGCTTTGGGGTCAGAGGGCTCTGACTTAAAGTCCAGAATGCCTCTCTGAGCCTCAGACCTCACCGTGCTGAAGGATGCCAAACCCTGCCTCCCTGGTGAGCTGTACCGATGGGAATATAACCCAGTCATAGGAAGGCCACATGATGTTTTCGGGGTGATGGCCTGAGTCACCCTCCCTGGGACATGCACGGTGTGACCCCATAGATAAGCAGATGCTGGGTGTTGAGGAAGCTACAAACAGCTCTGCCACTCCCTGATCTGTTAGCCAGGGCCCGAGGTAACCCATTCTGTACCGAATTTTCCTCATCCAGAAAGTACGGATCATAATAGCTCACTCACTGATGAGGACTGAAGGAGTTAACTGCAGAGTGCTTAGAATTGTGCTGGGTTCATGGTGGGATCTAATTATTACACACTTTTCATCGCCTTCTTATGGCTCCTTCACAGTTCCTCCAGCCTCCATTCAGGGGGGTTCACATGTCTGGGTCACTGCTGTATCCTCAGGCCCAGCATAGGGCCTGGTAGAAAGCAGGTGTTCAATTAAGGAAGTAGCAAGTACAAGATAAGCTTCCCTCCACGCTGGTCCTGTTCCCAGTCTCCTCCTGCCTAGCGCCTCACCTGGATGGGGATATGGCATTGCGTGCAGGGATCCTTTGGGATTCCAGGATCCTCTTCTTGAATTCCTCTAGGTGAGCAGGGTCTGAAAGAGAAGAGGTAGGGTGTGACCGTCTACATCAGGAACCCCACTCCAGGCCAGAGTGGGCAACCTGGGATACCAGGTAGTAAGGAGTCCCCTTACCCACTCTACCCTCCATCACTCACCAATGGGTGGGGGGTTGGGGGCTGGGCCCACAGGCCTGGACATGGGGACCAGCTGAGACTGTAAAAAGAAGGATAGGTTAGTCGATACCAGAGTTTCTGGCTAAGTCCAGAGAAGCTCTTCCACATCCTTGGAGACCTGTGTCTGAGGCCCTTCCAGGGTGTAAAGATAGGCAGATACCATGGAGAGGGACATGTGATAATGGATGTACAATCCTTACACCCACCCTCCCTCGAATGTCAGGTTGACTTCCCTTGGCAGCCCCCAGATGCCCCATTCTGCAGAAACGGCTGGCCTCAGTCTCAGCACCACTTTGGCCTCACTCCATGACTACAGTTGAATCCCTGTACCCAACCCAGTCCCCGCTAGACTAAAGCAAACCTGCTCTGTAAACCACATGTATCTCAATCCTCAATGCTATCCCGTGATCGCCAGGTCTTCCAAATTCAAAATCCAAAACCAATTCATAACCTGAGCCCTTACAATCTGATCCAAATATGAAAATGGGAACTTTATTAGACTCAAGTCCAGTCCTAATCTGATATCTGTAACTAGCTCTAACTCTACCCTAAGCCATCCCCTAGATCTAGCCACTATGAAAATGCCAAGCCCAACCCTACTCCCCCATTGTCGGCCCTGCTCCATCATGACCACTCACAAGCGCCTTCCCAATGCCACACTTAGCTCCAGCTCAGCCTTAGGCCACAACCTCCGCGTGAAATAAGCCCAGCCTGGTCTACTCCAGATCAGCACCCGCATTTCTTCTACTCTACACCAAACCCTAACTCTCCTTATCTCAGCCCCAATGTATTCCAACCCTAAGCCAGGGTCACCTGATCTTTTACCTCAAATAGATCCCAGCACCAGTCCTATTCAACCCCCAACATCCACCCTAAATCAATCCAATCTCAACTGCTAATCCATGGTCAATGCCAATTCCAATCCTAATCCTAATGCATATGAAATCCTAAACCTACTTTTTAAAAAAAAGACATTTATTTATTTATGCACACAAGAACTGGGGTGTAGGCCAGACGTACAGGAGGTGAGGGTTTACCAGAGTGGGGTGCAGAATAAGTGGGTTGACTGAAATACAGTGCTGAGGAGGGCAGCGCGTGGGTCAGAAGAGGTCTGCTGCACTATGTGGGTCACTTCCCTGGCTGGGGATCAAACTCATATACTGCAGTCACTGCTGATAGCTTCACAGTGCTGTGCTTTAACCCCTGACCTAAAACCACTATTGGTACCAAGCTTCTAATCATCTCTAAAGCCACCAGCCACCTACATCTGACTGTGCCTCAACTCAGCCCAATTCCAAAGCCACCAAAATCCCAGAATCAAGTCTCACCAACCATAGATCCAACAGCCACCCTGCAAGTGACCTTTCCTCCAATATTTTACCCTTCTTCATAACCCAAATTCAACCCCAATTGTAAGGCTAGTAAAATCTTAGCTAGAGTCCAGTCCTTAACCCAAACCAACTGCAGACATCAATGTCACTAAGAGCTCACCTTGACCCGACTCTAAAGAGGAACTCTACATCCACAACAAACCTTTCTCTAGACCTGTGTCAACACTCATCATTATCCCAAGGCCACTGTCAACCCTAACCCATTTCCCAAAGACCTCCAACTCAATTCCTACATTCCAAGCACCTCCAACTCAATTTCTATATTCCAACCTTGAAGCAAACCTACCAGTGAATCCCTCAACCTAACCTAAGCCAATTTTGATATTCACCAGTCACTCTAATCTCAACCTTGATCCTTACTCCTTTTTCAATATCATTCCAATTCCACCCCAATCCTCATGTCAATAAAATGCCACATTCATACATAAACACATCCTAAATCCAACTATGGACAGTCACTACTAGTGATACCAGCCTTGATTCTGAATTCCCTTTCAATGCCTGGGCTCAACCCAACTCCAAAGCATTCAAAACTCTAGAATTGCCCCCCACTCAACTCCAGACCAGACAGTCACTTATCTCCAATTTAACCTTTGCCCTTCCTCAATATTGATCCCCATCCCAGACTCTGCCCCAATCCTCACACCACTAAGACTCTTAAGTGAGTCCCAATTAACTCTATCTAGATGGGGGAAATGATTTCAAACCCAAGTTCAAATCCAAATTCAACATCACCACAAATATGGCTTCCAGGCCCAAGCCCAAGGCAACCTGGATCTGGCCCCACCCACCCACCTTGGCCTTGATGCAGGTCTCCACGGCTGCGTTGCTCATAGACAGTTGTATCTTGAGCTGCTCAACTTCCTTCTTCTTCTCTTCCAGTTCCTTGGCCAAGTTGTCACGCTCCTTTCGCAGTGTGGCCTTTTCCTCCAGAGCGAGCTGGGTCTGCCGGGCACATTCCGCGTGAAGCTTGGCCTCCCGGGCCTGGGCCTCCTTCTCCACCTTCTGCTTGGCCTCCTGGCTGGCCTGCAGGTTCTGCTCAACCTCTAGCTTCTGGCGCTGGAGGTCTGAGTTCTCACGAGCCACGCGTTCGATGCCAGACCGCAGGCTCCGCGCCAGCTCCTCCACCTTGGTGCTCATGTGGGTGGGCATGAGATCACACATCCTCCGGATGGTATTCACTTCTGGGTTGTAAATGCTGTAGCCTATGGTGTCGAGGGTGCGCGGAATGATGGAGTCCTTCCAGAGGTTACGCAAGTCCGTCTCAAACTTGTCCTTGTCCAGGGGGACGCAGAGGGTCTGCACCTTTTGTAGCCGATCCTCTGCCAGCTGTCGCTCTTGCCGCAGCTGCTCCCGGATCTTGACACACTCAGCCAGCTGCTCCTCTGCCACTCGCTTGCCCAGTGCCAGGCCCTCCTTTTCCTTGGTGCACATCACCTTCTCCTTTGCCATCTCCACTTCTACACTCTTGATCTTCTGGTTCATTGTGAAGACCAAGGCTAGGGGTACAGCCAGAAAGGTTGGGGACCACCAAGAGCCGGGGCAGGGAAGCCTCCACCCCACCCTCTTCTGGGAAGGCCACTCACCATCACAAGTCTTGTTATTCTCCTTCAGTTGCTCCTGGCATTTCACCTCGTTTAAGATGATGGCAGCTATGTATGGCTGGCTGTTGACGTACATCACCTACCCAGGTGGGACACCGGAAAGAGCTCAGTGAGTGGCCCCTCTCACAAGCCCCCCACGCCTGCCTGGGGCTTTGGGGCTGGGAGCCTCGAGCCCGCACCCAGGTGGCCTGGGCTGGCCCAGTTCAAGAGGGCTCAGCGCCTTATAGGGCATGTTGGCCTGGCCTTCAAAAGGCGTTACAACTGAATACTGTCTGGCATAAAAAGGAACAGATACTGACACATGATGTGACCTGGGGGAACTTTGAAAGGTTAATTCACACTCACTGTCAACTGAATTCTCTTTTTAAAGATTTATTTATTTGTGCATACAGAACTGGGATACAGGCCAGAGGTGCAGGGGCGGTGAGAGGATTCACCAGAGACAGAGTGGGGAGCAGAACAGGCAGATCAACAAAGTACACTGCTGAGGGGAGCAGCGGGCAAGACAGCAGAGGTCTGCTGTGCCATGTGGGTCACCTCTGGGGCCGGTGATCAAACTTGTGCTCAAGCGGCTGTGACTAGCTTCGTAGCGCTGTGTTTTTGTTTTTATTTTATAACAGTTTATTTTTACATCATTTTGTACTTTTTTTTTTTTCATCTCAATTGTAATCCCCACGGGTTTCCCATCACCAGGTCACCCGTGTGCCATCATCATAGTCCCTCGTAGTGCTGTGTTTTAACTTGTTGTGCCACCAGGGAGGGCTGCATTAGCAACTGATTTTTGATAAGGCTACGGTTATGGGCTGAATGATATGCCCCCACCCACCCCCCCAGATCTGTGAGTCCTAACCCTAGCACCTGAAAATGTACTTGTAGACAGGGTCTTTATAGAAGTGATTAAGATGAGGTCATTAGGGTAAGCCCTGATCCAGTAGGATTGGTTACTTTAGTTTTTCTTTTTAAGGGGAAATTTGAACATGGATTCAAGGAGAAATAGTAATCATGAAACCAAGAAGAGAGGCCTGAACACCTCCTTCCCTCACAGGAACCAGCCCTTCTGACACCTTGATCGTGTGCGCACATGTGTGTACGGAAATAGTATCTATTGTTTGAACACTGATCCAGTTTGTGGTACTTTGTTAAGGTAACTCTAGAAAATGAATGCAGTTGCCACAGTCGTGCCATGGAGAAAGAAAAGTCTTCAATTGAAGGTGTTGGATAACTGAAAGGCCACAGGCCAAGGAACAATGCTGGATGCCTACTGTGCATCATATATAAAAATTACTAAAAATGAACCAAAGCCCTAAAGAACAAAAGCTATAAAATTTCTTAGAAGAAAACCTAGTGACAAATGTGTGAAAAGACCTTCACCATTGTTAGTGTGGCAACTCCAACCGAAACTGCAGTGAGAGACTGTCTCACAGCCATTAGTGAGACCTTATATTAAAAACAAGAAAGGGGCTCTCCCAGGTGGCACCATGGGTTAAAGCGCAGCACTATGAAGCTGCCCACAGCCACTGCAGCATGAATTCGATTCCCGGCCAGGGAAGTGACCCACATGGTGCAGCAGACCCCTCCTTTCCCGCCTGCTGCTCCTCTCAGCAGTGTACTTCAGTACATCTACCTATTCTGCTCCCCACTCTGTCTCTGGTGAACCCTCTCCACCCCCACTCGCACCTCTGGCCTGTACCCCAGTTCCTGTATGCATAAATAAATAA
The DNA here is from genome assembly GCF_000260355.1 of Condylura cristata. Classification (NCBI taxonomy): domain Eukaryota; kingdom Metazoa; phylum Chordata; class Mammalia; order Eulipotyphla; family Talpidae; genus Condylura; species Condylura cristata. The sequence continues at coordinate 30,906,038 of NW_004567125.1, read as the reverse complement.
ATATTAAAAAAATAAAAAGAAGAAAGGACAGGAAGTATTGGTGAGAATGTGGAGAAATGGGAATTCTCAGACAGTAAGGTGGGCATGCGGGAAGAATGTTTCTTTCTTAGCCCTGATGGGAGAAAAACTTGAGATTCAAACCTACTACCATCAGTAGTGCAGCTCGCCAGATTGGGGTGGGGGCTGCTTCCCAGCATCAACACCCCTTCCCAAGATGGTGGGAGTATATCCTGGAGCCCAAGGAATCCCAGAGCCCTTGGAGTGAACCCTGTGGGGTTCTGGCCAAGAAGGGGTTATCAATTGGGAGAAAAGAAAAAGTGTAATTTTTCAAAATTTGAAGTTATAATGTTCTAGATTCTCAGATTTCAGATATTCTGTGATGGAGGAGTCCAGGGATCTGGGATGCCTGTGAGCATCTAAAACTTTGTGATCTTGGAATTCCTAATGGCTCCTGGACCCAATGGGCATATACATTCTAGAAGATTCGAATGGGCTCATTGTTAGGCATGCGAAATCTGAATGGGCCTGCTGGACCTGAGGGGGTCTGTAGAGGTACACAGTATTGTTCTGAGGTCTGAGGGGTGATCTGCTCCATTGGGGGCCTGAGGAGGGAAGCTCTAGTTTGGAGATGTCTAAGGGGTACATAGGCTTTCCTGCGGCCTCGGAGGCGGTCATCCCATTTTAGGAATCTGAGGAAGATCTGTCCCTCCTTGAAGGCTAAAGGGGGGAATTCACCCCATTCTTGGAGTTTGAGAGAAATGTACACATTCTGGGGAGAGACCCATCCTTCATTGGGAGATTTGAGGAGGAATTCAGGCAGTTTGGGAGACTGAGGAGGACCCATCCTTCATTGAGAACTTGCAGGGGAGGGAGATCATTCATTTTGGAGGTCCAAGGGAACCCACCTTACCTCAGGGGTTTGAGAGGGAGAGATTCACATTCCTTGGGCAGATCTGAGGGGAGCTATCATCCTCCCTACTGGCTGGGGAGCTTCATGCTGGATATCTACTTTAGAAAAACCGTATCACTGGACCCCAGGAAATAGAGAAAAATATGAAGCAATGGAGGCCTAAGATGAGTCAGCTTTCCTGAGGGGCCAGACAGGGGACCCTAGGAGGTCTGAGGCCCCAGCAGAGACCTTTCCTTCCAAAGCCCCCCACCTCAGTTAACCAGAAGAAACTGAGTTACTCCCCACCTCCAGTCTCTTAGCCAGATGCAGCCTCTACTTGGTGTCTTGGAGAGGGGTGTGTGTGTGTGTGTGTGTGTGTGTGTGTGTGTGAGAGAGAGAGAGAGAGAGAGAGAGAGAGAGGCTGACAGAGAACATAAATATCATTGGTGATTATTGAATCCAGTGAGCTTGACATGAGGGAGAGGTTAGAGGAGGCGACAGATTCCAGGAGACCTCCTAGGGTCCCCTGTTCTGGCCGCTCAGGAAAGCTGACTCATCTTAGGCCTCCATTACTTCATATTTTCCTCTATTTCCTGGGGTCCAGTGATATGGTTTTTCTAAACTAGATATCCAGCATGAAGCAAATATGGACTGTTCATTATTCATTTTACTGAGTAAGAACCAAAATGCTTTGAGTTCTTACTTAGCTGTCTCTACATAAAGTGCTTTTGCACATTAAGTCATGGCCCAGTTAATGGACAAGATGTCCAGTTAAACTTGAATTCTAGAGAGATAGTGAACAAAAAACAATTAGTATAAACTTTGCATGGGATGGACATACACTAACAAAAATCTGTATTGCTTATCTACACAGGCACTTCAGGTGAAAGGAAAGTCTGTGCCCGTCCCATCTCATGGGCAAAGTTTGGAGGGGTGAAGTTTAGCCCAGGTGCCCAGGGCTTGAGCCCCACCCCAGCCTTACCAGTTCAGTCTGGCACTGGCGGAAGCTGGCATTGATTCTGTCGAGGTCTCGGCGGGTGCTGCTATTCAGCTGCGACAAGGTTTCCTTCTGTTTGGTGGTGATGTTGAGCATCTTGGAAAAGTTGGCCTTGGTGGCTGTGAGCTCTACCACCTGGGCATGCAGAGTCTGCACGCGAAACTTGGAGGCCTGCAGGTTGGACTCGGTGCTCTCGTGTACATTGCCGTAGACCATGAAGAGGACGAGGCCCAGGATGATGAGGAACTGGATGAGCGAGACGAAAAGGAAGAAGTAGCGCAGGTAATACCAGCAGCCCCGGGAGCGGCTGCCTGCCTGCAAGTAGGGCCCTCCGTGCTCCGTGGCCAGGCCCATCGCTCGCTTGCTCACTCGTGGGGCTCCGAGGGTGCACGCCCTGCTCAGTGGCTCGGCTCTGCGTGGCAGCCTTCTGGACACTGCCTGCTGAGGTGAGGCGGGAGTGTTTATATTACTTCTCTTAATACTTCCTCTGCCTGGCTCCTTCCTGGCCAGGAGGAAACGGGGCTGCGGGTTATCACAGCCATTCAGTGAAGGGTGGGGGGGCCCAGGCACAGCTCTGCCTCTCTGATTAACACTGGGTGGGGCACTAGCTGCTTTGCGGACTATTCTCTCCTTTCTTTCATCAGCATTGTCTTGGGGTGGGGGGCTGAGGGCTGCAGGAGAAAAGAAGGGACTGACCCTGGTGCTGATGTCCACAGGGCAGGCCATATCTCCTGCAGGCCTGGTGATTCTGATTTGCCTCCCAGGCAGGGCCGCTTAATTGCTAATTGCACTAAATCAGGCTCCGTCTTATCCCCCCATCCCTATGCGTGGTGGAGGTGCAGCTTCTGCCCCGAGGCCCATTCCTGCGGGCACCTAAGTGCCCGGGAAGCAGCAGCAGCCGCAGCAGCAGCAGCAGCAGCAGCAGCAGCGCAGGCAGTGAATCTGGGTCTCTGGCTGTGGAGAGCAGCAGGGCCTGAGGGAGCCCAGGGGAGGGGCTTCTTTTGTTTGTGCCTTGGTTTCCCCTCTGTGGGATGATGATGCCTGGGTCACAGGGTGGGGAGAAAGGATTTGCTGTGGTTATTGCATTGTTTCCTGCTGGCAGCTTATCTGGCAGCTTATCTGTCCAGGAGATGGAGAGCAGATCCCTGGGTGAGAGGCACAGGAGTGCGGGGAGGGGTCCTCAGGGTAGTAAGCGTCTAGGAGGCAGAAGTTGGGTCGGGAAGGAGGAAGTTCCCAGGGGTGGGCAGGAAACCCCTGTCTGACTTTTGGCCTTTGCAGCTACCCGGTGATTCCTGATTTCTGATCCTTCCCAGGCTAGTGAAGGGAGGACCCTGGGGGCCGCAAGTGATGCCCAACCAGTTATTTCTCTAGGTTGACCAGGCCTACCCAGACCCCCACCCCAACAATGTGGAGTGGGAGAGGGACATTTTCCATTTTCCACCTCCATTATTGGGGGCCATGAAGGTAGAGTGAATATGAGGTTATATGTTAGTTAGGTCTTGGAGTTGAGACCAGGCTGTGTGACCTGGGAAAGGGACTTCTCTTTGTCACCATGCCTGACTTACACTCAGCCTTAATAAATGGTGGTATCTTTAAGGTGGGAGGGACTGGATCATGTGCCGTTTTTTGATGCTAGGCTGAGGACCTGAGACACTGTTAGGATAACCCAGGTCTGTAGGAGCACTGTGGGGACAGAACGTGACAGGGGTAGCACTTTGGGACCAGGGTCCAAGTTCAGGAATGGGGAAAATGTTTGGACCAATAAGGGGTGTGACATTCCTGGTGTGTACTTAGGATCCAGGCTACTAAAAAAAAAAAAAAAAAAAATCTAGGCTCTTTGTCATGATATATCCATGTGCTGCATATATGTACATATCAACACAATGTCTATCCTCAAGGAAAAGCAAAACAACCATAAATTCCCAGAAAAGTGAAAAGCCACCCTAATGGCCCAGATGTGCTACAAATTTGAGCAACTGTTCCAGTGTATGAAGAAGAGTTACAGACATACACACTAATGTCATTGCATCAATTGTTTCTTTTTGGCAGTATAATCTCTCACATTTTAAAAAACATTTTGCAAAGAAGAACTGGGGTGTAGGCCAGAGATATGAGGGTGAAAGTGTTACATGGCAGACAGTGAGGGGGACCCCTGAGCCCCCAAACCTGCCTGCTCTAGATAGTTTCTGCCATCTGTCGCATCAAGACAAAACAAGACTAATGGAAGTGTTGGGAGTGACAAAGTGCGGAGATTTACTGAGGGACTGGATAAGGGCAGTAATAAGTTAGGCCTTGCATCCAAGGGTGATAAGGTGGTAATAAACTGGGCCTTACATCCAATTAATGGGGCCTTGCGTCTGGGATGGGACTAGAAGAAGGTGATAATGAACTGGGTCTTACATCAAGGGACATAACAATGAGTCATTCCTTTGGAATCTGAGTTTAGGATCTATATAAGAGACCCTTCCCCCTTATTGAGTTGGCAGTAGCTGCCAACCCCACTCTAGGGGCTCCATCTCAGCTGCTGTCCGGGAGCAATAAACTCTGCTTGCTCAGCCTTTCTGCCTCCTGCCTTCCTTTCTTGCGGCCGGTCACAGAAGTTGGGACAAAATAGAAAGGAACTTCAATACAGTGATTATACAACACAGAAGATAAAGAATATAATTTCTAAATCAAACACCTGAAGTTACCCATCCCCTCGTGGGCAAAAGTCCACCCAAAAGGGATTGGCCCAAAGCAAGGCCTGAAAGCCAGACCCAAGACTATAGCACCTTCTGGCTGGGACCCATGGAAAAGGGTCAGAATGGCCAGATAAGTCTGGGAGGAAAAGAGCAAAATCAAAATTAGTATAAACACTGCCATAGTCAACCTCCCCATGGGTCTCTCACCCACGTCTGTTTCAACCAGTCCAGGGCCAAGAAATAAACATAGTTTGTTCACATGTCTCCCTGCTCCATGTGGCTTCCTCAGGTCTCCTTCTGGATCTCCATCCTGCTTCTTTCCTCCTCAGATTCCTTCTCTTCTTTTCTCTGCTCAGCTCCACCCTCCTTCTGGGTGGGGCAGGGAACCAGGAACTTCCCTTCTTGGGGACGACCCTGTTACAAAAAGACCCACCAGAGACAGAGTGGGGAGCAGAGCAGGCAGATCCACTGAAACACACTGCTGAGGGCAGCAGCGGGAGAGACAGGAGAGGGCTCCTGTGCCATGTGGGTCAGCTCCCTGGCATGGGATCGCACTGAGACTCAACCCCTAGGCCACCATGGAGGCCCTGATTGCATGCCTTGGATTTGTAATGTTTCTCTTCCAAATAACTGGTTTTAATTATTGATCTTTTTAAGTGGAAAGATATCATGATGGAACTTATTTTTTGCTCAATATTATGTCTTCCAGATCTGCTGTTTCCTTGTGCCTACTGTTGAGGTTTTCGCCATCTACATTACCATAATGACAGTCATTTACACTGTTTAGAATTTTTTTGTTTCAATGAACAAAATAAGAGTTAATATCAAATCCTCACAAATGAAATATGTGGATTCCAGAGCAGTTACATTTTGACAGCTGTCACCAACTTGTCCTTCAAAGAAGTTGTTTTCCTTGACACCCCTGCCAGCAATATCTAAAAACACTTTCCGAGTATAAACTTTCTGTGTCCCTGGACAGAAAATTCCAGTGGGAGGAGGCGAGCAGCCCATGGATGAGCAAGGGCCCCAATGTGAGTGTTTTTTTCCTGAAAACAATTTGTCACATTCACCGGAAATGTTGGGCATGAATCTGTGAATTCCTTTGGAGGGTCATCACAAAAGGAGCCTTTCATTTTACACTCCCCCCCCTTTTTTTTCTACATTAAAAACAATTTTGGGTTGAAAAACCCAAAACAATTGGGTTTTCTTTGTTTAGGCACAGAAGGGAAAGCTGTCATGAGGAAGTCAGCTTTGTGTCACACCCTGAAAACGTGACACTGAGGTTTCTTGTGGAGGCGCAAATTTTAAAATTTCCCATAGAACTTCAGGAAGGTCCTTGGGAAGTGATATTTCTGGTCCAGAAAAAAAAAAAAATCAGTGAAGTTCAGAAAACCCTTAACTTTTATGTCACTGAGTTGGGTTTTGTTATATTTGGTGAAATCAAGTTTTGTGTTTGCAGGTAACAGAGAAGGCAGTGACCCCTTTGGAGGGAACAGCTTGCCCTCATTTGGCCTCTGTTCCCGGGTGAAAAGAGGTGACCCATTTCTTACACAGACTGAGGAGCTGACCCAAGTGCCCTTCAGCCTTAGTTGTGTCCAGGCTAGGGCAGGGATCTAGGGACCTGTGACAGGTCAGGGGTGGAGACACAGAGATAAAGAGTGATTTGGAGACAGACTGAGTGGTAGTTAGCCAAGGTGGGGAAACGGGAGCAGAGAGCAAGAGCAAGTCAGGGGCTGCCCTGGGGGTGGGTGACCGGTGGGCTCCTGCCTAGGAAACCTGTTTGTTCCACTTTACTTTTTTTTTTTTTTTAAAGATTTATTTATTTATGCATACAGAACTGGGGTATAGGTCAGAGGTGCAGGGGTGGTGAGAGGCTTCACCAGAGACAGAGTGGGGAGCAGAACAGGCAGATCAATGAAGCACACTGCTGAGGGGAGTAGCGGGCGGGTCAGGAGAGGTCTGCCACACCATGTGGTCACCTCCAGGGCAGGCGAGGATCGAACTCATGCTGTAGTACCTTTAGTTTCTTAGTGCTGTGCTTTAACCCTCTGCGCCACCAGGGAGGGCCCCCACTTTACTCTTTTTAAAGGATTAAAAAAAGATTTATTTACGCATGCATGTAAGAGCTAGGGTGTAGGCCAGAGGTGTGTGTGTGAGCAGATTCACCAGAGACAGTGGGGAGTTGAACAGGCGGATCTACTGAGTCACACTGCTGAGGGGAGCAGCAGGCGGGATGGCTGTGAGATGGCAGAGGCCTGCTGGCCCAGTGGGTCGGCTTCTTGGCGGGAATGGAACTTGTGTTGCAATGACTGCTTACAGTTTCGTTCTGCTTGCGCCACCAGGGAGGCCCTGTTTGTTCCACTTTGTCCCAGCCAGGGGATTATTGTCCCTGTCATTCCCAGTCCTTATCTACTCTCTGTCCTGTGGCCTCCTCCAGGATTCAAAGCCCTCAGCCTCTTCCCTCCCTCCCTCCCAGCTGTCCTTGACAGGGGTTCTGCCTTCCGGTCAGTCTGAGTGCCTTTCCTGCTCACACACCTGCTGTGCCCCACCATTTCCCTTCTCCAAGGGGTCTGACTTGAGGGGATCTGGTGAGTGAGGACCGGATGAAGCAAGCAGAATAAATGATAATATTTTTGGGACCCATTTACAACCCTGAGCCCAGCCCTAGAAGTGGATCAGCTCTTCACTTCACAGCTCTGCAATATAAGGGGTGGTCTTACGTTCCTGGCTCTAGACAAGGCGAGGACAGTTTCCCAACCTCCATCCCCAGCTGACTCCAAGAGGAAAGGCGTTTCTAGCGGGCTCCTGGATTTATGCCGGCGTTGGGCTCCAGACCTACCGCCACAGTCTCAGTCCCTCAGCAGGCAGTAACGGGTTCTGAGTCTGTGGCGACCTCTGGTGGCGGCAGTGGAACATAGCGACTAGAAACCTCGTTCTTTGCCTCACTTCCTCCTGGAGTGTTTATGTGGGAGGCTCCAGTTCTTCCTTCAGGGTGTCCTCCCCGAGGGGAAAGCCCGAGTCGGACGTTTCCAAGATGGATAAGATAATTGAACAAGACAGGCTGAGGTGGGTATCAGAATTCCCACTACCTTTTCCGTTCCCCCATACCAGCATCTTGGGAGTTATTTCCAAACAAACTTTGTTTAAAAAGTAGCACATGTGCACGATTCTTAAAATGCAAACTTTACAAAAAGGCAAACCTAAAAAAAAAAAAGAAAGAGAGAGAGACTCCCCAGGCCCTGATTCCCATTCCAGAGGGAATATACCTTTAGATATATTTGGTTAAAAGATCCCACCCTCAGCCCCACATTTTAGAAAATGTACACAAATTATCACTCTTGCTTTTTCCACAAATTCAGATTGAGATGATATGCTTTAATAGTTGAATAGTGTTCTGCTATGTGGATGGATAACCCATTTTAAAATCCCCAAATGGTGGATGTACATTGAGATTGTTTTCAGTTTTTGGCGTTGTCAAGAATGTGTGTCTTCATCTCTCCCCACCCTCAGCCTTTGCCACCTTTTAAAAAGTAATTTTGGGGGGCATAATTTTAGATTTACAGAAAAGTTGCAAATATAATAAATACAGAGTTTCTGGATTATCCTCAACCAGATTCTTCCAAAGTTAACAACTTATATATCATAATACATTAGTCAAAACTCAGATATTAACTGTGTACATTAAGCTAAGTATATTATGGGCTTTGATGTTTCCATTAAGTGTTTTTCTGTTTCAGCATCCAAAACCAATAATACATTGCTTTTAACCCATAAGTTTGTATACATGTGTAAATATGGTTATAGAAGTGTTCCTAGAAAGGGAATGTATGGGTAAATGTTATGTATGTACTTTTAATTTTGAGAGATTCTGGAAAATAGTTCTGCCAAATGATTATACCAACAAGCAGTCTTATCAGCATTGGGTGAGAACTGTTTGTTTCTGCACAGCAATGCAAACACAGTGCATTTGTAAATTTTAAATTTGATTTCGTTTATCTCTTTGCCAAAGGAGTGGGTAGAAAGTGGAACCACATTGTTTCAATCTGAATTTCAGTTGTAGGAGTAGCGAGGTTGGACACCTTTTAAAAAATGTTTCATTTAAGTGACTGTCCATATTCTTTGCCCATTTTTCTACTTTTTTGTTTGAAAATTGAATTTATAAGAATTCTTTATATTATAAAAAAAAGAATTCATTATATTATAAGACATTTCCCAATTCCCTATGTAAAAAAAGTGGTCTGAAATAAGTCTTTATTTTCTTCCAAAGGGTTTTCTAGCTAGTAGATAACATATATAAGAAAGTATCAGTTAAACCCAACTTTCTCTTGGGTTTTCTAATTATATCATTCACCAGCAGACGATATTATTGTGTTGAATTACTTCTAAGAAACTCCTGCTCAAAATATCAACCTGAAATTCTCTATAAGGAAGTATTACCCACACACAGACTCAGAATCCACAAAATGGCTGGCCTGACTCTTAAAAAATTCCAGTGTCATGAAAGACAAAAATAAAAAAAGACTAAGGAATGGCCCAGAATAAAGGAGATGAAAAAGACTTGATAAATACAATGTGTGGGTCAGGATATTCTTCTGCATTAAAGGACAAAATCTTGACAAAATACTTGACAAAATCTGTAGATTAGTGGGGTGTAATATTTTATGAGTCCATTACCTGATTTCTGTACTTGTACCACGATTATGTGAGTGAATGTCCTGTTTTTCGGAAAAGCATACTCAAGTATTCGTGGGTAAAAAGACATAATTTCTACAAGTTTTTCAGAGAGAGCAAGCGCACAATGTGGTAAAATTAACATTTGTGGAACCTAAGTGAAGGATACCCAGGAATTCTTTGTATAATTTTCCAAGTTTCTGTGAGCCTTAAGTCAGGCTAAATATGAAGGTAAGAAACAAAAACAAAATGGAATTGCCCATGAAACTGCTGTCATTTCAATTATTTTTGACTTATGTAATCAGAACTTTCCTATGACTCAACTTCTACTTCTTCCTTTTTACCTTCTTTTTCTTAACAATGGTCATCCTGACCTTGGTCCTGATTTTGATGACCTTTTATAACTTTTCTCATTAGATCCATTAGTATGGTTAATTTTATTTAAAAGCTTCCAAATATGAAGCCATTCTTACATCTCAGGAAGATGTCCCTTTTGTTGGGGTGTGTTTTCAAAATGCGTTACTTGGTTCTCTTTGCTAAAATTTCGCTTTGGAGTTGTTGATACTCCTCCCGGTGAGAGGGATGCACAGTTTTCCCGCTGTCCCTCTTTGTCGATTTTTGGACAGACCACCTTTCTAAACAGAAAGAGAGAGCAGGAACTCCCTCCAGTTCACTCCTGAGCCAGGGCTGGACCCTAACGAGTGTGTCAGCAGGGCGAGGACAACACTGTCGTAGAGGGGACTTGAATCCCAGCTCAGCATTACCTCAGAGTCGCGTCTCCTTCCTGTACCGTTTTCATTCGAGGCTATTCCTGGGTCTAAGGCTGAACGTTGATGGGTGTTAACTGGGCATCTCTATACTTGGCCCCACAGTCTGTCCTCCTGACCTGGAGCCCCATCCTGACGGGACTAATTCATCCCCGTGTGTCTCCTGATGGCCGCCGGCAGCCCCCCGAGCTTCGGGAGCGCGAGCGCGACCCGGGGCTGGGGCGGGGTCGGGATCCCGAGCGTGTCCGCGGGCGCTGCCCTCTGCGCTGGGAGTCCATCTCAGCTTTCAGGGCGTTACTGCAGGGAACCGAGTGGGGCTGTGAGCACCTGGACCCCCGACAGCAGACCTCCATCTTTCCCAGGAACCCCAGGCCCTGGGTCCGTCCATTTCATTCCTAGTCATTCCCGCCCGGGACCTTTCCCTGGGAGTCCAGCTTCTTCATCAGAAGCTCCGCCTCTAGACCCCTCGGCTCCTCCCTCGTTACCCCCATTTCTGACCACCCTTCTCTTTAGCTCCCCTCCCTCCCCGGGTCTCCTCTAAGCGCTCCACCCCAAGCGTCCAAAGTGCAGGTACTAACCTTTGAATTCCCGCCCCCGAGAGCCGGACCCTCCGCACGGTCTCTAGCTTCCAGCCCCAGGATTCTCACTCTGACCCTCCCTCTGTCCACTCTCTGAGGGCCTGCCCATTGGCCGCCCCTCCCCCCACTCCCGGACCCCTTCCCCAGAACCCCCAGCCCCACCACGCCCCACGTGAGAATGGGCCGAAAGAATCTGATCTGGGCCCCTGCTCGCGCGCCCTCCCTCCTTCTGCACCCCCGCCCCGCTCGGCCGCCCTCACTCACACTCGCTCGCGCAGCACGGCTTCCCGGGCTGCGCAGGCTCCGCTCTCGGCCTCGGCTGCGCTCACCCGCCGCTGCGCCTGGTCCAGCAGCCGCGCGGACTCAGTGGCAGACGCCTCCCAGCGCGCCAGGGCTTCTGCGGGCGGGCGCAGGGGGCGGGAGAGTCAAGCGGGGCACACCACCCCCGAACGGACCGGTCTGCCTACCGTCAATATTTGCGTGTTTGCTTTATTCGCATTAAACTGGTGTGCTGTTTGGATGACCTTTGCTAGTCATCTCCATAGCTTTTCCAAAACTTGCACCTTTTTGCAAGCCGTTTGCATATTTCACTGCTTTTGTATCGTGACTGGATGGCCTTATACATGTGTATTTCTTCCATAAGTTTTCGCATTCGCTTGCTCGTCCTGGGCAACTGTGAGACTTGTATAGCACAGAACCCTCTAAATTCCTCCCACCACTTCTTGCCACACCCACCCTTCCAGCCCCAACACACCTGTCAGTGCCCCGTTCTCTGCCCCCATTTGGGTCCCCTGTGCCTTGGCCTCGTCCATCTCAGTCTTCAGTGTCATCAGTTGGGCCTCAAGCAGGTTCTGCGGAGTGGCCGGGATGTTGGGGAGAGTGAGGAAAGGGAGAATGAATTGGCCTTGCCCTTTCCAGGGGAAGCTGAGAAGACACTGCTGTTCCCCGAGCTTTTATAGGAATATCCTTTTATTGGGGTCCTATAGTAAGACACAGAGGTGGCCCCTGAAGTCTGGGGGTACCGAACAGTGACAGCTACCTGCCTACAAGGAGATCCCTGCCCAGGTCCACTAGTCCCCACTTTGTGTCACTGGGACACGGACTGCAGACTGGCCTCAGTCCCACTTACACTTAAACTTGCTCACTGGGATGTCAAACCAGCATAAACCAACTAGGTCATTGAGCATGACTGGGTGTCTGGGGTATGCTTTATTATCTTGGAGGCAGTGACTGGCCTCCTCAGGGACAGTGTCCAAATTTGAACTCTGGGCAGGCTGCTCTTCACCTTCACTGGGCCAGGCCTTCCCAGGCCCTGGCAAACAGGAAAGGGGGTAGGGGTCTGACTTGATTTCTGAAAGTCACATGTTACCTAACCCTGCTGGACCCAGAATACAGTGGTCATTCAATATATGTAGTGGTTGGGGCTTTGAAGATGGTTCTTCTGCAAGGCCCAGAACTGGGAAGGGTTAAGAAAAGATTTGAGGGGGTTGACCAGAGGAAAAGGGAGGCCCTGGCAGGTACCTCCCCGGAGAGGACAACTTTAGCTGCCTAATTACAGGGGATATAAATGTCCCTGTCTAGAAATAAGACTCTGGACACTAGCTGGGGGGTTGAGTAGGTGGGTGGAGTTAGCACAGGTCTCCCCAGGAAGATTAAGGGGCCCAGGGGCTTCCCTAGCCACCACCATTTATGTAACAAATAGCAGAGGACAGCAGAGCCTTCTTGGTCAGCAGGCAGACCCCAGAGGGAGTTGGCACCACAGATTGGGAGGGTGGTGGCGTTAGTCTCACTTCTCTCAGTGGAAGAACTGGGAGAGGGGGTGGGGGTGCTGGGGATGTGTGTCCTTGCCTTCTCTCCTGGACATTCTGGACAGCCGCCCACCTCACCCCTCACCTACCTGGCGGCCCTCACAGGCCCTCAGAGTCCCTTCCAGCTCCCGACGGATGCCCTGGGCCTGGTCCAGCTGCCCGGCCAGGGCCTCCTGTCGTTGGATAGCCTCCGCCAACCGGCGCTGCAGCTCCTCGACCTCGGGCGCTGGGTCCGGCGGAGGCATGGTGGCATTGCCCCCGGGTTCCAGACAACGAGGCCCGCGGGAGACTGAGGCGGCCAGATTCCAGGCCAGAAGGGCGCCTCCAGCAGCTGCTGCTGCCAAGAACACTGCGGCCCCGCAAAGGGCCAGGAGCCGCCATACGTGCCCAGGCTCCTCCGGCCCCTGCTCAGCCATGCCACCGTTCACAGCTCTGGCCCCAGACAGCCACAAGCATTTAATTGGCACCTTGGGGCGCCAGGGAGACCCACGGTCCCGCCCCATAAGGCCGTGGCTTCCCAAGCCTGTTGGAGGGGTGGGACACCTGCCAAGGGCCAGCCCAGGCTTCTAGAACCCTGAACAGGACTGGGGGAGTCCTGGGTGTGAGTTCTGCCTCTGCGACTCACAATGTCCTATGAGTTTCCACCTCTGAAAATGGAGATGGCAGCAGTTCCTGCCTGTTCATGCCTTCTGTCCGGTGCTGGTGGAAGAGTGATGGTTGAGGAGCTCCGGGTATGTTGACCCCTTTCTGTTCATGGGGAAACCAAAGCTGGGAGGCAGAAATCTATACCTGGGCCCTCCCTGGTGGCACAAGGGGTTAAAGCGCAGCACTAGGAAGCCATCCACAGCCACTGCAGCACCAGTTGATCCCCAGTCACGGAGCTGACCCACATGGCGTGGCAGACCTCTCCTGACCCGCTCGCTGCTCCCCTCAGCAGTGTACTTCATCGATCTGCCTGTTCTGCTCCCCACTCTGTCTCTGGTGAAGCCTCTCACTGCACCTGCACCTCTGGCCTGGGCCCCAGTTCTGTGTGTATCAATAAATAAATCTAACAACAACAACAACAAGTCTGTCCCTGATCCCTGACCCCTGACTGAGGTCAGCCTGACTCAGGCCCTGAGCTTTATGTGATAGGGTGCCACAGCCGCAGGGTAGACAGAGGGTGTCCTGGCCCCACCCTTCTCCCTGCTGGTTCTCCATTGCGCCACCAGGGGGCGCACTTACAACATGAGTCAGACCCTGGCTAGTTTATACTGGGACTTCGCTTTCATTCTGACTCAGAACCAAGTCTTCCCTCTGCTCTTTCCCCCCTCCTTTCCCTCCTGGCCTCCTTCAGTTCCACCTCCCTGGCCTTCTTACTCCTCCGTCTCCTCCCTCTCGGTCTCATCCTCCACCCATCCCCCCACTTCCTAATTCTTTTCTGCACTTTCCCCAGCACATAATTGGTGTCATTTCCTCCGTGATTACTTGTGCTTGCTCCCCACCCCACACTGGTATGTCTTTTCCGCTAGAGACTTTTATTTTTTCCTCCACTTCTGCTGAGTGGCCTGGCACGGAGGCGTTAAGTGGGAGTGGAGTGGATACCCGGACGGGATCTCACGGCCTCGGGCCCCACACCCCGCCGCCCCATTCCACGTGCAGAGACCAGAGCCAGAGAAGTCAGATCGCATTCCCAGGACACACAGCAGCCACTGGTCACTGCTAGAGTCCTGCTGGAGCTGGACCCAGCACAGGCCGCACGACACCGACACCTCTGTCTTGACTTCTCAACCTCTGGCTGGGTCACAGTCATGAGGGAAGAGGGCCCCTTTTAGGCAGGAGACATATCTATACTCAGACCATTGTGCGAGGTCTTGGGGTGGGTTAAGAAATAAAACAGCTTGAGGACCTCCCTGGTGGCGCAGCCCCTTGAAGCACAGCACTATGAAGCTGCTCACAGCCACTGCAGTACATGGCCCCCCTCAGCTGTGTCTTTCAGTCAGTTGGTGTGTTCTGCTCCCCACTCTGTCTCTGGTGAATCCTCTCTCTCTTTCTCTCTCTCTCACACACACACACCTCTGGCCTGTGCCCCAGTTCTGTATGCATGAATAAATCTTGAAAGGAAGAAAGAAAGAAGGAAAGAAAGAAAAGAGGGTGAATTCATTGTGTTGGGCAAAACTTCCTCCTTCTATCCCAGGTGTGGGGCAGGGTGGGGGTAGAAGGGGAGGACAGCAGTGTTTGGGACAGTGCAGTAGCCCAAGGAGGGGGGAGTGCAGGAGAGGGGGGGGAGTGCAGGAGAGGGGGAGGGAAGAGAAAAGCTCCAGGGTCATGTGAGAGGGCTTGATTCCTGCAAGTCAAGAGAACCTGGCCAGTGGAGGGTTTGTAGGTGGGCATGAAATCCCCCTTTACTCAGCAGAAAGTGGCTTCATGAGCTCCTGCTGAGGCCTCTTGCAACCTGGGCCCACAGAAGTGAGCAGAGGTTCCACTGACAGTGATTCTGCTCTTGGGAGACACTTGACTTCACGTAGTGAAACACCTGGTGATGCCCGATGGCACTTTTGTGGGGACAATCTGGGAGTGGCACTCCGGGCATCCAGGGGGTGGAGGTCGGGATTGCTGCCCACCATGCACAAGACAGCCCCACCTCAGAGAACAACCCAGTCCCAGTTCTGTCCCAGAACTTCAGAAGAGGGAGTGGGTGCTCCAGGCAGCAGGGAGGGCATGGGCAAAGGCCCTGAGGCAGGATGGAGCCTGACAGGGTCGGAGCACAGAGAAGTGACAGCGTGTGGAGCACGTGGAGGGGGGACCAGGTTGTTGGGGGTAGCGGTGATGTTTGAGGGTCTCTGGGAGGACAGTGGGAGTCATTCGGAGGAGTCTACTGACCATCTGTGCCAGGGAGTGTGGGAACAGGGATCAGCATCGACACCCAGCGCCAAGGCGAGAGATCACCCTCCTGGGTAGTCGGGATTCCTAGGGAACTCAGAGGAAGATGATCTGAGGGGTGGTCAGGCTGGGTGAGTGTGCAGCTGAACGGGCATAGAGTCCTTTCATGTGACCCCCGTGGAAGAGAGAGCTGGGGAGGCAAGGGGCTGCCTGCCCCAACCCTAGAGCTTCCTGGGGACATTCTGGAGCAGGAATGATGGTGCGAAAGCCAACAGGTGTCCGTCCTTGTCCTCATCGTAGGTTCCAGATGTGTGGGGGACACATGACACTCCCAGAACTCAGAATAAGATGTTTCCCCCTAAATGGGGTGTTTATTTTTTGGATCCCAAATACTAACCCCCAAAAATTGTGAGACGACGATAACAAGAAACATGTGCCCCTGCCCCATGGCCTGCCCAGCTCTGAGAGGGGTAAGCAGCCCCTGTACTACTCTCCTGTCCCAGGGTCGCTCCTTGGTTCCTCCAGAGCTGGCCCATGGAGTCCCCCCTGTTGGGTCCTTTGCCTGGACAGACCTCCCCACCTCCCCCACAGAATCATATGCACACTGTTGTGTGGAAACAAAGAATGAGCCATGGGTGCTGGAACAGAAAAACAGGAGGCCCAAGTGTTCCTGCCTTGTGTTTGCTACCTTGTGTTTACCGGACTGTCCTTTGACCCCCATGTTATTGTCGCATGTTATTGAGGCACTTGCTGAGAGCTTCCGCCTACCCCCAGCCCCAGGCTCCATGCTGAAGGGTATAAGTAGGGAAGGAGAGAAGAATAAAGTGTGCCTTTGCTTGCTGACTATGAAGTGTGTGCTTTAATCCTGATGTCCTTCGCTCAGACCATCTCTGCTGTCCTGCTGGCGCGGCACCGCCCCCCCCCCAGCCCCTTCACCCTCCCCAACTCTGCTGCTTTGTGGGTCCTCTCCAAACAGGTCCAGCCACGTAAGCCCGAAAGTGCAGAACAGAGAAGAAACAGACCAGTCCAGGTTGTGACCTAAGAGACATCATAAGCGGGATTTGGGGCGTGCAGGAGGCAGCTGCCAAGCCAGTGGCCCAGGCCCCCACTCACTGCACCCCGGCTCCCTCCCTAGACCTTTCCATTTCTGTGTCCAGCCCCCACCCCCACCCCCAACTCCTGACACCCTCCCCTCCAATTTCCTTTCCCCAGGCTGCCTCCTCTTACCGGCTGGCTTCTTGGAACCTCAAATCCAGACAGCACAGAGGCCCAGCAGCAGAAGTACAGCAACCTCCCAGGGACTCAGGGCGGCCAGAGAGCTGGAGGAGGCCTCCACGTACTGGCCCTGGCTCTTCTCTTCTCTGGGGTGGAGATGGGGGCAACTCATGTAGCTGGCCAGCCTGGCCCTGCCGGCTCTAGGCCAGTCTCCCCTCAGGATCTCTCTACTTGCACCACCAACGTGGTGGGGGGGCTGGAGCGTGGGCAGTGGCCTCTGGGATGTGCTGGACGAGGCTGGGCCTCAAACATCACTCACTGAGCAATGGGGTTTTCTGAGCAAAGGGGTGTTGGGGGTTGGATGTTGGGGGAGGCTAGGAGGGGGATGTAACCAAGAGAGCATTAAAGGGGGTGCATCTCAGACCTTAGTGACTTCACCTCCGCAGAAACTTTCTGTAGCTGCTGCTGCAGTATCCGGATCTTTCCTAGAGCGGCAGGCAATCAGGTGGTGTCTTGGTGTCACCTGGCCACCCACCCCTAGTCCCAACCTAACCAACTCCCACCTTAAAACCTCTTGTGCCCCCTTCTCCACCCTCCCCTGGATCCCGACCTGATCCCTCTCTCTGGTTGCTACCCTGGAGGCTCCATTCCCCTCGAGTCCCCTGCTTGGGACACTGGCCCTGCCCCAGCTCTGGCTCCTCCCTTTTTTGGGGACTTTGGCTTGGTCTCTTCTTACCCTGAAGAACTTCCTCTTGCATTTGGCTCTGAGTCTTCTCCTTCTCCAGCAAAGACTTCTCCTCCTTCAGGGAAGCCTTGTGGGACAGGGGAAGGGTCAGATACTGGAGTCCTATTCCAGGGGGCTAGCCGCTGGCCTTGGGCTCTGGACCCTGTCCCCAGGCCCTAGAACTAGAGAGGTTCATGTCCACATCCCTTTCAGGTACCTTTCAAACCTCTTTGCCTCATTTTCCTACCCTGGAGGATGATCACAACCTCCCATCCTCCCAGGCCACCAGTTAGGATATGATCTTCAAAACGAGAATTTCGAAGCCTCTCAAATGGGAATTTGGAAGTTCCCTGTGCTGAAAACCTCAGAGACTTTCCCAGACCCTCTGAGCTATTGCACAAGATTTAAAAGTTCGAACAAACCCAGAACACAAGGGTATATTTGAGCCCAAGCTAGATATCCAGGGGTAGTTTCAAGGCCTCAATCTCAGGACCCAAGTGAAGTTTCTTTTTTATTTTAAAGATTTATTTATTTATGCATACAGAACTGGGGTCCAGGCCAGAAGTGCAAGGTGTGAAAGGGTTCGCTATAGACAGAGTGGGGAGCAGAATAGGTGGGTCTACTGAAATACACCGCTGAGGGGAGCAGTGGGCGAGACAGGAGAGGTCTGCTGCGCCTCGTGGGTCAGCTCCCTGGCTGGGGATGGACTCTCACTGAGGCAGCTACAGCTAGCTCCTTAGTGCTGTGCTTTAACCCACTGTGCCACCAGGGAGGGTCCCCATGCAATACAGATATCAAGTGTCAGGATGCAGTATAGTAAGGTTAAAATCTAAGCTCCCACGCCTTGCCCAGCAGCAGAGTTGGGAGGCTGATATAAATAAGGAGATGAAAAAGCCTGTCTTGGGGCAAGGCCAGAAAACTGACCACAATGACTGGAAAAACCAGGCATGTAGGAGCAGAGGCCAGGACATGTTTCCGTGTCAGAGGCCACTGACTGAGACCAGACATCTCAGCGGGTAACTAGTGAAATTGGTGGCCCAAGTTAGAAAGTGCAAAAACAGAGTGTAATAGAGAGCCTTGGACTCCTGGTGGTGCAAGGGGTTAAGTCTCAGTGCTATGAAGCTGTCTGCAGCCAAAGTTCCATCCCAGTCAGGGAGCTGACACACGGCACAGCAGACTCCTCCTGTCAAGCCACTGCTCCCCTGAGCAGTAAATTTCAGTCCATCTGCCTATTCTGCTCCCCACGCTGTCTCTGGTAAGTCCTCGCACGATCCACCCCTGCACCCCTGGCCTGCTCCCTAGTTCCCATATGCATAAATAAATAAAATAAAGCTAAAAAAAAAATGGTAAGACCTCAAACACTCCTTTGGGTGAATGATCCCTTGGTCTTTTCTGCCCCTTCTCTTAGCAGTAAGATTTCAATAAAGCCACTTTTTCTGCTCTCCACTCTGTCTCTGGTGGACTCTCACCTCTGTGCCTCTGGCATCATGCTAAGGTTTCCCCCACTACATTAAGGACCCACCCCTTCCTTCTTGAAGGCCTGGTGAGGTCCTTACTCCACCCCCTAGACAGGATCTCTTCTCTCTCAAAACTGGTGCCCAAAGGAAGTTTCTAGACCTTCACACCAGTGCCCTGAAATCTAGTGATTCTCACACACACTGGTGGTGGACGCTGACGACCCTGATTTGAGTGCTTTGGGGAGCTCCCTTACCAGCATCCCAGAGAGCATTTGGAGTTCTCAGAATCCTTGTGGGGAAGTTCAGAGCTCCAATATGTGGGTTCAGGGGCAGCTTCAAGGTCTGTCTACCCCCACCAAGGCCCTGGAGCCCCCCTTGAGGGGCAGGGACTCACCACAGTCTTGTTGCAGGCAGTGACTTGGGCCTTGCTCTGCCATAAACCTTCCCGGGCCTCAGTCAGTTGGTGCTCTAGGAGGCTCATGCTGTTGTGGGACTCCTGCTTAGCTTGGGAGTCATCTTTGCAGGTGAACGTGACGATGATGATCATGGCCAACAGCACAACTATCCCGAATGCTATGAGCAGCACGACCCTATGGGTTTTCAGCAGCGTGAGGAGCCCTCTCGCTGGCTCGCTGTCATTGGCCACAGGATACTTGTGGTACAGTGTCGGTGTCATCCCAACAAACTCTTAATTGCAAAGCAGGAGAGCTAGGAAAGGAAACTGGAATCTTCTAGGGTCGGCCCAAAGCATGGAGGCCTGCTGACCAATGGTAAGTTGGGGGAGGATCTTCTGAATCAGAGGACCTTTGAGTGGAATGGCTTTTCACTTTCAATTTCGGTTTTCTGGAAAAGGCCAGGGAGTTGTTTGAAAGCCTTTTGGTGCAGTGGGATCCTGGGATGGGCCACCCAGAGGTAGGGTGGAGCTGAGAAGAGAAAAAGAGGGAGAAGGAATCTGAGGAGGACGGAAGAGGATGGAGAGCCATGAGACCTGGAGAAGCCACATGGAGCAAAGGGAGACATGTGAAGAAACCGTGTTTATTTCTTGGCCCTGGACTGGTTAAGGCAGATGTGGGTGACTAGGGAGGTGACTATGGCAGTGTTTATATTGATTTTGATTGTGCTCTTTTCCTCCCAGACATGTCTGTCCATTTCTACCTTTTTCCATGGGTCCCGGACAGAAGACGCTTAAGTTTGTGACGGGCTTTCAGGCCTTGCTTTGGGCCAACCCCTTTTGGGTTGACTTTTGCCTACAAGGGGATGGGTCACTTCAGGAGTTTGATTTAGAAATTGTATTCTTTGTATTGTATTGTATACTCACCGTATGAAAGTTCCTTTTCATTAAAGTCTTATATGTTCTGTCTTGATGTGGCAGATGGCAGAACCTATTTCGAGCAGGCAGTTTAGGGGGTTCAGGGGTGCCCCTCTCCCCCTGCACTGTAACAGAGCCAGGAGAAGAGGGTAGAGGCCTCCTATGAGCCCGTGTCTGAGACTACAATTCCCGCATTTGGCCACCAGGTGTCGTCCCACGCAGCAGGCAGGCTGGCCCAGCGCCCTCAGGGCTCCAAGCAAACCTTCTGAGCCTCAGTTTTCCCTTCCTTGAAGTCGGAAAGCAGCTTCCTCAGGAGCGACCAGTGAGGAATTGCGAGTAAACATCCGGTAAGCGCTCAGGGATGCACAGCGGGAGCCTATGGCCCCGGCAGCAGCAAAGGCAGGTAACAGGACCCAGGGCACAAGCTGTGAGGAAAAAAACATTAACTGGGCCCACTGGAGGTGCTGAGCCCAAAGGCCTTGGCACCCTCAGGGGGGAGGCCCAAAGGGCACAGGACTCTGGAAGGGAATCAGGCCCGTGCCCTCCCTCCCCCTTCCAGGTGGCCAGGGGAGCCGCCACTTCCAAAAGGAAATTGTCCCATGTGGGGGCGCCTGGCTGCCCTGTGCGTGGCACAGCAGGAAGGAGATGACATGTTTTTGCTGTGGCTTCTTCAGCAACCAGGGACCACAACCCAGATTTGGACCCAGATTTCAAAGCGTGACCCATTTCTGGTATTTGTGTTCTGCTGGGCTGTGATGGGGGCCGGGGTGTGGGGGGGTGTTTGGGTGTTTGTGTGGGGAGTGGTAGGAGAGGAGGAGAGGGCGAGGGGCGGGGTGGGGGGGGGTTCTCCAGAGGCCCAGTCTTCCTGATAGGCCTGGAGAAGCATCCCTAGATGCCAGCAGGCAGCCTTCTAGCTATGAGCCCTTCATGATAGCCCTTTGCAGTCAAATTGCCAGGGATGGGAGCTCGTCTTGTTAGAGGCCCAGGGGAATCTTTTTCCCTTTTTTAGTAGAAAACATGTTTTCCTCACGTAATTCACTACATTAAAAAAAAAAGATTTATTTATTTAAGCATAAATACTGAACTTGGGGTGCAGGGCCAGTGCGAGGATTCACCAGAGACAGAGTGGGGAGCAGAACAAGCAGATCAGCAAAGTACACTGCTGTGGGGAGCAGCAGGCAAGACAGGAACGGCTGCCGTGCCATGCGGATCAGCTCCAGGGTGGGGATCGAACTGGCACTGAAGTGGCTGCGGCTCTGGCTTGCAGTGCTGTGTCCCAACCCGTTGTGCCACCAGGGAGGGCTCTGCTCAGGGAAATCTTACGGGTCCATCCAATAAGAGGGACCTTCCTTCCCAGACAGGTGCAAGATACCACCCTTTGTCAAGCTGACATATTTGACCTGCTCTGGGCTGGTTTCAAACCTTGGCGTCAACTTGGGGCTAGTGTTGCAGGTCATAGTGTTAAGGGAGGTATCCTGTTCCCCACCTCCACTCACACACAGCACCTTGGAATAGCTACTGGGATGGGGGGGCCTAGCTGGTTGGCCTGGTAAAACACAGGAGGTAGGTGGGCTGTGCAGGGTGGGTTGTGTGTAACTCTTGTTTCTGTGGCCTGACTGGCATCCTGGTACTGCTGGGAAAGACATGTGGTGGAGATGTTACAGGACAACGAGAGAGAGGTACCCCTGAAACCCCAAACCTGCCCGCTCTATGTGGGTTCTGCCATCCACCGTGTCAAGACAAAACATATAAAACTTTAATGAAAAGGGACTTTAATATAGTGAGTATACAATACGGAACACAAAGAATATAACTTCTAAATCAAACACCTGAAGTTACCCCTCCCCTCGTGGGCAAAAATCAACCCAAAAGGGATTGGCCCAAAGCAAGGCCTGAAAGCCGCCACAGGACTAAATCACCTTCTGGCCGGGACCCATGGAAAAGGGTCAGATATGGCCAGACAAATCTGGGAGGAAAAGAGCAAAATCAAAATCAATATAAACACTGCCATAGTCACCTCCCTACAGGGATCTCACCCACATCTGCCTTAACCAGTCCAGGGTCAGGAAACAAGCACGGCTTCTTCCTCACATGCTTGCTGCTCCATGTGGCTTCCTCAGGTCTCCTTCTTGTTCTCCATCCTGCTTCCTTCTTTTCTCTCTGATTCCTTCTCTTCTCTCCTTTTCTCCGCTCAGCTCCACCCTCCTTCTGAGTGGGGCAGGGAACCTGGAACTTCCCCTTTTCGTAGGGACCACCCTGTTACAGAGAGACATGTAGATGAAGTCAGTGTGTGCTGTTAATTTAGCTCTTGAACCATCACAGCTTCTTGTCCCATGAAACCATAGAAAGTGACACAAGCTATGCAACTTCTGTTGCCAAACATGATCCGGATGGAGGGGAAATGCTCTGAAAAACCAGAATTTCCACGATAACTTATATTATGACCCCCCTTTTTATAATCATGAAAATATTCTAAGCAACCATTTCTGGGCCCGACCAGTGATTCCGCCCCTCCGCCTTCCTTTGAGTCTGTGTGACCCCTCCCTAGGCCCAGACAGAAATGCAGGCAGATATAGGAGGTCCCAGCCCCTGGAATTCCTGGAAACACGCCCTTGTGTGGTTGAACTGTGACAGGAGCTGTGATGCTTGTTAATCTTTGAATTCATTTGCTAAGTTGAATTTGAGCGGGCTACGACTCATGTTAACAGCCAAGGAGGCCTATATATTCCCTGACATCTTTCTGTTCTGGGTCTTGTTTCCCTTGTGTGGCCTGCGGGCCTGCAAGAAAGCTTGACCCCAGCTAGCTGGCTCAATAAACTCCACTTGCTTGTGAATCTCTGGTCCTGTCCTTTGTCGCTGGAGGCAACCGGTGATTTTGGACCTTAACATCATCAGTTTGCAACTGGATTGCCTTAGCCTCATGAGGCAGTGCCTGGCCCAGGCAAGCAAGCCCCAGGACAGGAAATTCCTCTTGAAGTCAAAATAACATTACAACTGGCTGATTAATAAAAGCAATATTGTGAAACAAGGCAGTACTAGAACATGTTAAAAATAATCAGAGTTCATTTATTGCCCATGAGTACCCAAATCTTATCACTCTGCTCTCTTACTTAAGCTTCTTATTGTTTAGTCTCTAAATGAGGAATTTTACTATCTCCCTTAGTGATTTAACTACCAGAAAACTTCTCTAACCTAGTCCTCGACTTGACTTTACCCTCTTTCACAACTTCACCTTGGCCCACGACCTTACTTTATCCTCTTTCACATCTCCAACCCAGCCTCCACCCTAGCCCTTGACTTTACTTTACCCTCTAGGATGTCTCAATGAGAATGAAGATCATTAAGAAGCATTTAAGGTTTAACGGACTTTATTTTAGTAAAGTCTGTGGTAAATATAACAACGTTAGCCTTAAACTTTATGAATTTAAGTACCTATCCTAACTTTAATAGATTGATTTTAAGAATAATGAATGTTATAAACAGCTGAAGGTCAACACGACCCCAAACTGTTCTTAGAAAAAAAAGATGATTATAATCTCTCAGTCCAGTTCATGTACTAATGTTCTCCCACTGCTCCTAATGTATAAAATAAACTTCTACTAAGAGCATGAACAGGAAGACTTGCACCCAACTCCGATTCCTGTGTCTTCCTCCTGCCTGCTCCCCTCTTTCCCCGTTTTAGGAACCTTCGCTCGCCAACGCAGCTCCCACCTTAAGACCCTGCCTGTTCTGCTCCCCAACAACCCATGATGGGGATGGTCCCCAACAAAAAAGGAATTCGCAGGGCCCTCCTTGGTGGCACAACGGGTTAAAGCACTGCATTAGGAAGCTCTCAGAAGCACACATTCAATCCCCAGCCAGGGAGCTGACCCACATGGCGTGGCAGACCTCTCCTGGCCCGCCCGCTGCTCCCCTCAGCAGTGTACTTCATCAATCTGCCTGTTCTGCTCCCCACTCTGTCTCTGGTGAA
>NW_004567125.1:30857275-30881205 GCF_000260355.1 Condylura cristata | reverse complement strand
CAAGCTTTTGGGCCTCACTGGCTCTGCTTTGGGTCAACCCTGTTTGGCTGGATATTTACCCACAAGGGGATGGGTGATTTTTGGTGTTCTTATTAAGAACTTTCTCAGCCCTCCCTGGTGGCGCAGCGGGTTAAAGCACAGCACTAAGAAGCTTCTTAGTGATCCCATCTGCCCTAGGGGTGACCCACATGGCGCGGCTGACCTCTCCTTCTCTTTGTTCAATTCTATTAAACATTTTTACACTAAAGGTTTGCTTTCTTTATCTTTATGCAGCAATTGGCAGGACCCAGTTTTAAAGCATGTACCCTATTTGTTTGGGGTTCCTGTGCCCCCTTTAGTCATGTACCAAAGAAGCCAAGATTATGTGTGTGGGCCCTCCCTGGTGGGTGCAACAGTTCAGGATGCAGCACTGCAAGCTGGCCGCAGCTGCTCCCGTGTTGACTTCGGTCCCTGCCCTAGAGGTGACCCACATGGCGTGGCTGCTCCCCTCAGCAGTGTACTTCCTCCATCTGCCTGTTCTGCTCCCCACTCTGTCTCTGGTGAATCCTCTCACCCCACCCCCTGCACCTCTGGCCTGTACCCCAGTTCTTCTGTATGCATAAATAAATGAATCTTTAAAAAAGAAAAAGATTATGTGTGTTTCCCTTTCTGTGGGACCCTGGGCAAGTGACTTCCTCACAGTTCATTTCTGTAGTTGTGAAATAAGGATGATGATAAGAAACCCCTCCCCACCTAAACTTTCCAATGGAGCGAGTGCTTTTCTGCCTCACTCTAGTCCTGGTCCCACCAGCACAGAGCTTGTAGGTTTCCCTCTAAAATCCTAAATGGAGACAGTTTTGCCACCATTCTTCTGATTTTAGCTTTTATGTTACTATTTTTTAAAGATTTATTTATTTATGCATACAGAACTGGGGTAGAAGCCAGAGGTGCAGGGGCAGTGAGAGGATTCACCAGCAACAGAGTGGGGAACAGAACAGGCAGATGGACAAAGTACACTGCTGAGGGGAGAAGCGGGCAGGTCAGGAGAGGTCTGCCGCGCCGTGTGGGTCAGCTCCTCCTGGCTGGGGATGGAACTCATGCTGAAGCGGCTGTGGCTAGCTTGCAGTGCTGTGTCCCAACTCATTGCACCACCAGAGAGGGCCCTAAGTATTTTTTAATGATTTTTTTTACTTATGCATACATAACTAGGGTATACTCTAGAGGTGCAAGGGTGTGTGAAGATTCACCAGAGACAGAGTGGGGAGCAGAACGAGCAGATTGACTGAAATATATTGTTGAAGGGAGCAGCAGGTGAGATAGGAGAGGTCTGCTGTGTCCTGTGGGTCAGGTCCCTGGCCAGGGATTGAACTCATGGTGCAGTAGCTCTGGATAGATTCATAGTACTGAGACTTAACCCCTTGCACTATCAGGGAGGCCCCAAAAACTCATTTTTAAGAGTAATTTTTTATTAGATCCTTTTAGATTTGCAGAAAAGATGGTACAAGACTGTCCCACACCTACAGTCCAGTTTTCTCTAATTTTCTGCAGCATCGTACATTCTTATGAACACATTGGTCACAACTAGTGAACTGACACTGAGACAGTTACAATGAACTGAAGTCTACATGTTATTCAGAGTTTCTCCACTCCCCGCCCCCCCCAGCCCCTTTTCTGTGCCAGGACCTTAGCATGTTTTCTGTGACACCTTCTTAGGGTCCTCTGGGTGGATTCACTTTCTGAGAAAGTTTTGAGAAACTTGACTGTCATGGGGAACCTCAGTCAGGGTGTGCAGACGCCCTCAGTTGGGTTTTGCCTGGTGTTTAACCGGTGTCTGGACTGGGGTTTGGGTTTGGGAGACCAGAGACATGAGGTGCCCTCTTGTTACCATGTGTCCAGGACACATGTCATCAGCGTGACTGTCACTGATGGGGTCTAGCCACGTGACAAGCGGCACCTGTCGGGTGTTTCTGTTCCGTGCCTTGACCTGTGGAAAGAAGTCCCTGCTCACAGACCTTGAATGCGTGGGTCTGGCTCCCCTCTTGCAGGGGACACTAGCTAGATAAATTGCAGGTATCCTGTTTTTGAGAGTAGAATTATTCCACTTTTGTGCAAAACCTACATTAGCCTCTGAGGGAAGAGCTACCCTAGCCCAAAGAGGATTTTCACTTTTACAATGAAAGGCAAAATGCAAAAATAGTGTCGCTGTGGTTTGGTGGGAATGTTTTAGAAGCGCAAGAAAGGTGCTATCACACTCCATATCCAAGGACTACTTTATACAGGCCACACATTTTTTTTTTTTTTTTAAAAAGACTTGTGTATTTATATATGCAAGAGCTGGGGTGCAGGCCAGAGGTGCAGGGGATGAGAGGATTCACCAGAGACAGAGCGGGGAGCAGAACAGGCAGATCGATGAAGTACACTGCTGAGGGGAGCAGCGGGCGGGTCAGGAGAGGTCTGCTGCGGCATGGCATGTGAGTCAGCTCCCTGGCCGAGGGTCTAATTCATGCTGTGGTGGCTGTGGGTAACTTCACAGTGCTGACACTGAACCCCTTGTGCCATCAGGGAGGCCCCAATCTTCTTAGTTAGTCTCAGAGTACAGTGTTGGCATTCAAATGATGGAAATTTAGAGTAGAACAATTTGGGATGGAAGGTCTCACAAGGACAAACACCAGAAGTGCGTGGACAACAATAAGCATTAACTAAGCCAACTATAGTAGGTTCCAGGAATCTAAGGTGGAGTCAGAAAAGATTATTAACCAGTGGTGGGAGCAGAAAGGATAGCTCTTAGAAGACCAACCCAACTAAGCTCTCTATCTGAGACACTACAAAAAAGCCCCTTATTCTGGCCAAATGCAGTTCTGGTTATTTAAGATGCCCTCCATGGTTCCAGCCAGAAAAAGAGGAGTGTCCCCTTGTTTATAAACCTGCCTCAGACCCTCCTGCCAATCTGGAGGGTCTGCCTCTTTCTTGCATTTTCCTTTTCATCTTGTATGAAAAGGGCCGTTTTCACACTGACCCCAGGAAATGCCCAAGGTTGAGAACCAAAAATTGGTGAGCCAGCCAGAGGAATTGGCCCTCGACCTCTATGTGGGGAGCAGGTGACCCCTAGGGTAGACGTTGGTGGACCTGTGAGTGCAGGGTCCTGAAATGCTGGCTAGTCTCCTGGCCTGAATGAGGAACTGTGCAAAGGCCACTGTAGCAGAGAAAGTGACAAATGGCTGCTGTGGTGGCCTGGCCTCTGCTGTGGTCAGACCACCAACACCCCACTGGAAGTTGAAACTGAATTAAAAAGCTGGAAGAGGAGCTGAGGTTAGAGAAGAATGTGTGAGTGTCCACTGCTCTGCTGACTTTGGGACTGGCGGAGAAAGTAAGAGAGCAGGATAGTAAACTGGAGGCTTTAGCCACTTTGCAAAGCAAGAGGGCGCAAGCTGCCTGGCGTTAAGGCTGAGGTGCTTGATCTGGAAGCCTAGAGGCGTAGCCCTTAGAAAGTGAGGAGAGCGGGGCCCTCCCTGGTGGCACAGTGGTTAACGCATAGCACTACTAAGCTAGCGGCAGCCTTTACAGCACAAGTTTGATCCCAGCCAGGGAGGTGACCCGCGTGGCACAGCAGAGCACTCCTGGCTCACCTGCTGCTCCCCTCAGCAGAGTATCTTGGCCAATCTTCCTGTTCTGCTCTCCACTCTGAATCTTCTCACCACCCCTGCACCTCTGGCCTGTATCCCAGTTCTGTGTGCATAAGTAAATAAATCTAAAAAATATAAAAAGAAAATGAGGAAAACAAACGGGAACATGTTGTGGTGATTGACTGAAATGGACAGAGCACCTGTTCCTTCTGCTCCCTGGTACAGAGGCAAAAATCCTGCAACACAGCCCCAGCCAGCAAGGTACCCACTACTCAGGAGAAGTTTCTGGTGAGAGAATATACACCCACTGGACTTCTTGAAAGAGCTGCCAAGTTTCCAGGCACAGTTAGTGCAGCCCTGGGATTCTGGGAGTGATGGCACTTTTTTCTGAGCAGGCAGAGGCAGAGAAAATGAGCAACATCAGCACTCAGCCCTCCAGCTGGGTGTGCTCATGGGCATAGGGGTGGGGCTCAAAGCGCTCAATCCAGTTAATGAATTACTCCAGACCTCAGGGAGGGTGGCCCAGTGAAGATGACCTTCCTGGAAATCTATGGAAGAGGTACAACTCCTGAGGGACACAGGCCATCGACACCCCTGAATCTGAACTCCCTGACAGGGCCTCCCTTCTCTGCAGGAATGGAGATACTCTGGTGCCCTGGATCACTGTTCTTGCTGAGCCCTGTGGTGCTTGTGAGGCCATGGACACTGTGGTTATCTCTTGAGAAAAGAATTCACAAGCACCAGAATGAAGCCTGCAACAAAGTTTATTAGGAAGCCTCAGGGCAGAATACTGCAGGAGGTGGTGGTGGCCTGGGAAAGCGGGAGGGCAGCCCTGAGCAGCAAGCCCTGGGGCTTTTCCTTTCTGGCCGAGAAGGGGTTCCTCTAAATTACACACTCCCACCATTTCTAGTACTCACCTTGAGCTGAGCTCCAAGCTGGCTGACACAAAGAAGGGGCAGGGCTCCCTACAGAAAGCTGAAACTCCAGCTACCTGAAGAAGAAATACTTCTCCGTGTATGGGCTGCCCTCCACCTAGCCAATGAATTTCAAATCCACCTCTCCTTGCTCTTGACCTGCTCCTTGGCTAGTAACCTTAACTCCTTCAGTCGCAAATCCGCTTTCCAAAACCAATATAAACCCTCTCCCCAACCTGGAGGTAGGAGCAGGTCTGACTTTTGTTTTCTCTTGTCTCCTTTATCACTGATTTACAGCAAACTTTTTCTTTCACAATCTGGTTTCATAATCAGCCCATGCACACCGTGTTGCCAGCCCATTGCTCGGTAACAGTGAGACACGTGTCTCAGAAACTGTGACCAATAATCTATCCAACCCCCAAGAAGATGAAAGAGGCACAAAGTTCTGTAGGATTTTGGGCTTTTATTTCCCACCTGGCATGTCACCATCCTTCCTTCACTGCCTGGTAAAGAAAGGGCATGAGTGAGACTGGGGGCTCAGAGCAGCGAGGCACCTTTGAGAAGGTGTAAGGAGAGCTCTGGGCATCTCCCAAGCCAGGCTTCTGCTTGAATCGGTGCATCTCTGGAGGCATGACTGGGCAGAGACCATGGGAAGAGGGGCCCCAGTCATCTCTGGAAGTGGGCGGGAAACTAACTTACCTCCTAGCATTTACCAGGCCCTTCCAGTGATACAGTAAATGGGCTCTCAGATAAGCATTTGCGGATTTGCCTTCTTTGACAAATTTATGGCAGAATTGGTTTTCCCGGAGCTCTTAATTGATTGTGAGTTTTCCTTGCAGTTCCTCTTCCCTTGACAGGTTTAGGTTCAAGGAAAGGAATCCCAAACAAAAGCAAATGGTGAGAAAGCTTGCTGAGGCCAGTTCCTCTTCCTCTGTGCTGACCCCTCCCCCACCCCACTCTTGTTGATTTCCCACTTTTGTTTGTCTTTGCTGCCAATAAAGGCTGGTGCCCACCTGTCTACATTCCCACACTAAATTTTACCACCTCCCCTCTTCTTTGTTGAACATTCTATAAATAGCCCTGTCACTTGCCAAAGAGCAGGACGGTGGTCTTTTAGGCATGAGTCTGCTGCCCTCCTCATTTGTCGACAAATAAAACCACTTTCCTTTTCCTCAAACTCTGTTTCCTTTTATTGGCTGAGGGAAACTGAGACCCGCATTCCGTAACACCTGGAAGAACTCATGAAGAAACAGCATGATGTGGTAAGAACGTTCCTTCCCACCAAGGTGTGGAGTCGAGGACGAACTTCATTGACCCACCTCTGCCAGGGCTCAGCCCTCAAAGGGACTCGAGTGGCACAAGTCTTTGCGTATTTACCTAGAAGACCACCCTGCATGTCTGCCCATTGTCTAGAAACGACTGTTTCATTAGGCCCTGTAGAATACGTAGATCCCCCAAAGTCCCACCCCATTCCTGTGGCACCCGTTGGGAGGGAACAGGGAAGATCCCCTTCGTTGTCGGTACCGGTACAGAGCAGTCTAGTCCACACAACCCACCCATAAGGACTGTGGCCGATATTCAGTCCGACACTGACACCGTGTGGATGGAAAGGGAAAGGCACCCCTGCAGCCAGGGGCTAGCTCAGCGGTTGGGCTGGTGATCACTGAGGAACCTTTCACCCTTTGGACTATTCTAGAAGGATTAACCCTAAAGTTTGGATAATGAAAACCTGAAGGGTAGGTGATCGTGAATAAGTCTGTGTGGCGTTGGTGTAGGTAGAAAGACTATTGGGTTTGTCTGCAAGAATCTGAGGCCATCCTCATTGTCTTCTATGCTCAGTCACCACCTCCCCACCCCACCCCAGGCTTCCTGGGGAATCAGGAAGTGGATGCCCTAGCAAGAGGCCTAGCAGCTCAGCTCAATCTTCAGTCAGGCAGCAGGTGGGCACACAAGTTGATGAGTGCCAATGCACCCTGGTGGTGCAGTGTGTTGCCAAAGAAGCTAATGACCCTTGAAATACAGTAATTTGGGCCTCTCCCTGGTGGTGCAGTGGGCTAAAGCGTAGCACTGCAGGCCAGCTGCAGCCACCTCAGTGCAGGTTCGATCCCCCCCCTGGACGTGATCCACTTGGCACAGCAGACTGCCGCCCCTGCACGGTAGGGATACGAGTCTGAGTGGGGGGCTGGGGGACGTCGAGGTTGAAGAAGCAGCTCACATAGATGGTTGCAGCAAAATGTCTCTTTGTTTTTCCCTCCAGCCTCCCTTTTATACCCTTAGTAACAGGGTGTTGGACTGGGGGGCAGAGGAAGTCTCCCTCACATGCCTCACTGCCATCAGGGCAGATACTGACCAGCAGCTCACAGGTTGATCAACTCACACAGGTGGCAGACAAAACAGGATGTTTTTCTTCCTGTTATGATCTTGTGATTAAGCTCCGGGGGTAGTTGGGGAGGCTCATCTTGGCTGGGACCCAACAGCAGACCTCTCCTGACTTGCCCTTCCTTTATCTTTCTGTTCTGCTACCCACTATGTCTGGTGAGTCCTCTCACCCCCCTGCACCTCTGGCCTGTACCCCAGTTCTGTATGCATAAGTAAATAAATAAATCTTAAAAAAAAAAAGAAACACAGTAATTTGGTTAATGCAGTTTTGCATGTTCTAAGTAACACCCAAGGTGCTAGTTGAGCAGGTCTTGGTTATACCCATGGGAGTCTCCAACTGATGAGGGATTGACCGAGCGAGTATGTTGGACCCCTTCATCTAAGTGGGGACACTATCTCCAGCTAAGCTTTCCTGTATTACTGTGTCAAGCAGGTGGCCTTGTTAGGCCCCTCTGTCTGGGTCTCTGTCTCACCATAATATTCCTGGTGCCAGCTCCTGGAACCGGCTGAAACTAGACCCTGATATCGGCTCCTGACTCATGACTGAGACATCTGTTCTTGGAAACCCATCCTTGAGTGCTGTGAAGCTTGTTACTCTTTGAATTTGCACCTGCTATGACGTATGTAACGGCCGATAGGGCCTATATATTCTCTGACACTCCTATGGTCGGGGTCTTGCTCTCCTTGTGTGGCCTGAGTGCCTGCGGGAAAGCTTGACCCCAGCTATCTGGCTCAATAAACTCCGCTTGCTTGTACAGCTCTGGCGTTGTCCTTTGTTGCAGGAGGTGGCCGGATGATATTGGACCTTAATAGCCTCCATTAGGGGACTGTAGGAGCTGAGTGTCCAGCATGGCCACCCTTGTTGAACAGTCATCAGGGTTCCAGAGGACATGACTGAGCAAAAGAACATAATGTGGAATGGAGATTCCCTCTCCCTTATAACCTGCAAGTAGGGGCCCTCCCTGGTGGCGCAGCGGGTTGAAGCACAGCACTAAGAAGCTAAAGCCACTTCAGCATGAGTTCGATCCCCGCCCCAGAGATGACCACATGGCACAGCAGACCTCTCCTGACCCGTTCGCTGCTCCCCTCAGCAGTGTACTTCATCGATCTGCCTGTTCTGCTCCCCACTCTGTCTCTGGTGAATCCTCTCACTGTCCCTGCACCTCTGGCCTGTACCCCAGCTCTGTATGCATAAATAAATAAATCTAAAAAAAAACAACACAACCCTACAAGTAGTAGAGTTGGTAGAGTTGGTACAAAGGAAAAAGGCAATATTATAGCAGTAGATTAAATCACTAATGGGTAAAGCCACTGTGGCTGAATGGTTGAAAGATCACTCAGGAGAGTCTGTTGCCAGAGCAGGGACCCTTGCTGGAAGACATGAAAGGCAAGGGGGCCCAGAAAATGGGTCATTACCCCAACTCCCTCCACGGGTCACTCTGCTGTACTGCTGAGACCTCCAAACCTATCCTGCCTGGGAGAGGTGTCACTGATGGCCACTGGCATGGGAACGTCCTGCTACTGGGATGCCTTAGTTATTTCTCACTCGGGGTTAGTCTGGGGGACTCAATCCTCACTGCCCTGTTGCAAATTGGACCTGTTAAGACTCACTGTACTTGGAATGAAACTCACCCCATCCAAAGAGGGTGAAGGTGATGGTACTCACCCCCAGTCCACCCATTCGTTAGTGGGAAAAATGAGGGGTAACATAAAACCCCTCTCAACCTGCTTCCTTTAAATAGGGTTCAGCCATCCACCACATAGAGACAAACACACTCTGTATTATGTTCTTCAATAGAAAAGAACTTTAAAAGAATTAGTGTGCAACAGAATAGAAACAGAAGAGAAAGAATATAATTTCCAAATGAAGCACCCAGTGGCCCAAAGCAGGGCCACTGGAGGTCCAAAAGCTTGCCACAAGTAAGGCACTTCAGTAAAGGACAGAAGGAACCAGGCCAGTTTCGGAAGAAAGGAGCAAAATTAAAATACAAGTCAAGACCCTCCCTGATGGTGCATTGGGTTAAAATGCAGCACTATGAAGCTATCTGCAGCCACTGCAGCACGAGTTCAATCCCTGGCCATGGAGCTGACATATCCTGACCCACTCTCTTCTGCCCTCAGCAGTGTATTCCAGTACGTCTGCCTGTTTTGCTCCCCACTGTGTCTCTGGTGAATCCTCTCACCCCGCACAGAGTGGGGAGCAGAACAGGCAGATTCACTGAAATACACTGCTGAGGAGAGCAGCAGGTGAGACAGGAAAAGTCTGCTGGGCCATGTAGGTCAGTTCCCTGCCCAGGGATTGAATTCATACGGCAGTGGCTGGCGATAGCTGGATAGGGCTGATATTTTAGCGCCTGCACCACCAGGGAAACCCAACCTCCCTCTTCTTAAGGCCAGGTGGGTGCATTCTGTTTTCACTGGTGTGATCACTTGATTGCTATCATTGTCCACTTCTTTGGCCTATAGGATGTTATAGCACATGTAGAAGTCCTTACTAATCTCACCCAGCAAGCCTTAAATGATAGCTGATAGAGCCTATCCTTATTCAACCCTGAAACATCTCTAACAACAAAACTGTCCTTCAAAATAGGATGGACTTGGGCATTATCACTGCCTTGCAAGGAAGCACTGTGCCTTTACCCAAACAGAATGTTGTGTGTTCATACCGGATAAGTCTGCCACTGGGTACCTTTATTAACTCACACGAGGACACAAGTGAACACCCTGTGTGATCTGACCTCCAACCTAGTGGACTTAACAAATCAGTACTTGAGATCATAGGGCTTTTGGTAGGAAAAGTGGATAATTTTAGGAATTATTGTCTTAAGTTGTGTTTCCATTGCATGTGCCTACATTGTTGCTATGGCATCTGCTCCAGTGCAGCAGGAAAGCCACAAACGTAGCCATTTCTATGCTGATGAAACTCTGTACTAACCATTCAGGGTACATGACAGAAGATGTGGCATGTGATCTTATAAGACTTGGTCAGGAGGAAAAGAGTTCTGGAGGTCTTGAGTGGGGGGTGACTGACAGTTGACCCGAGAGCTGGATTAGGCACCTGGAGGCTCCTCATCCTCTCCCCTGTCCTTGGAATGCACAGTCCGCCCACAATTCTACAGTGGAGCCATTTTCAAAAATGTAGACTTTGAGAGAGTAGGACACTGAATCTTGATAAGGTGTCTATATAAACTCTTAAGATTCTGGCAGGCAGGTGCGGAAATCTATTGTTCTTGCAGCTGCTGAGGATAAGCCTCATATGTAAGTTCCTTTTCCTATTGAAACTGCCCCCTGCCAGTCTGGAGTGGCCTCTTTGGTCTTTGTTGCTTCCTATTAACTAAGGTCCACTTTCAAGCTTTGCTCAGGGAACTTCTTTTTTTTTTAATATTAAAATAATTATCATCAGGCCCTCCCTGGTGGCGCAGCGGGTTAAAGCACTGCACTAAGAAACTAAAGCCACTTCCGCATGAGTTCGATTCCCGCCTGCCCCGGAGGCAACCACATGGCGTGGCAGACCTCTCCTGACCCCCCGCTGCTCCCCTCAGCAGTATACTTCGTCAATCTGCCTGTTCTGCTCCCCACTCTGTCTCTGGTGAATCCTCTCACCCTCCGCATCTCTGGCCTGTACCCCAGTTCTGTATGAATAAATAAATAAATCTTAAAAAAAAAAAATTATCATCATCCTATTTTGACTTTTCAACTTTTAGAGTTTCTATAAGGGTCAATTTCTTTTTACTATTGTATTTTAAATTTTTTTATATCATTCTTCATTTTGTGCATTTTTTCATCTCAGTTGTAATCCCCAGGGGCTTCCCACCACCAATTTACCCGTGTGCCATCACCACAGTCCAGTGCACTCTTCCCACCCCAGTTCCAATCCCATTCCTCCTTCCACCCCCATAAAATGTCTCTGGTTAATAGTTGTTCATTGTTTTCATTTTTACTCTATTATATTTGTTTCTCCCCCCCCCACCCCAATCCCTCATACTCCTGCTATAAGTGAAACCATCCAGTATTTTTCTTTTTCTTTCTGGCTTATTTCACTAAGCATGATCTTTCCAGCTCCATCCATGTTGCTGCAAAAGGCATGAGTTTATCTTTTTTGATCACTGAGTAATATTACATTGTATATATGTACCACATCTTTTTAATCCGGTCATCTATTTTTGGGCATTTGGGTTGATTCCATGTCTTTCCTATTGTAAATAGAACAGCAATAAATATGCAGGTGTCCTTTTGAATCAATGTTTTTGTGTCCTCTGGGTATATACCTAGGAATGGGATTGCTGGGTCATATGGAAGCTCTATTTTTAGCCTTTTGAGAAACCTCCAATCAGCTTTCCATAGTGGTTGTACTAGTTTGCATTCCTGCCAGCAGTGCAGGAGAGTTCCTTTTTCTCCACATTCTCGCCAACATTTGTTGTTGCTAGTTGTTGAAGATATGCCATTCTCACTGGGGTGAGGTGGCATCTCATTGTGGTTTAATTTGCATCTCCCTTATTACAAGTGAACATTTTTTCATATGCCTGCTGGCCACATGCATTTCCTCTTTGGAGAAGTGTCTTTGCACATTTTTTGATGGGGTTGTTCACTTTATTTTTGTTGAGTTTAATCAGCTCTTTGTGTACCTTTGTGGTCAGTCCATTGTCATTAGTATTGTGTGCAAATATTTTCTCCCATTCAGTGGAGTGTCTCTTTGTTTTGTTTAGTTTAGTGTCTCCCTTGCTGTACAGAAACTCTTTAACTTGAGATAGTCCCAAATGTTTATCCTTTCATTTACTAGCCTTGCTTTGGGTGATGTATCTTTTTTTTTTGGGGGGGGGGTGATGTATCTTTAAAGATATTATTGAAGTGTATGTCACACAGAGTTTTGCCTACCTTTTCTTCTAGGTATTTTGTGGTTTCGTGTCTTATGTCTAGTTCTTTAATCCATTTCAAGTTGTTTTTTGTGCATGATGCGAGGGAGTTGTCAAGCTTCATTTTATTTTTTATTTTTTTTAAAGAATTATTTATTTATACATACAGAACTGGGGTATAAGCCAGAGGTGCAGGGTGGTGAGAGGATTCACCAGAGACAGAGGGGGAGCAGAACAGGCAGATCAATGAAGTACACTGCTGAAGGGAGCAGTGGGTGGGTCAGGAGAGGTCTGCCATGCCATGTGGATCACCTCCGGGGCAGGCGGGGATCGAACTCATGCTGCAGTGGCTTTAGCTTCTTAGTGCTGTGCTTTAACCTGCTGGGAGGGTCCCAAGCTTCATTTTTTTTTTTTTTAAATATAGCAGTCCAGTTTTCCCAGCACCATTTGCTGAACAAACTTTCTTTGCATATACTTTGCTCCTTTGTAAAAAGTTAGCTGTTCACAAACTTATGGGTTTATATCTGGGCTTTCTATTTGAATCCATTGGTCTGTATGTTTGTTCTTGTTCCAGTACTATGCCGTTTTGATTATTATGGCTGGGATTGTGATGCTTCCAGTCTCTTCCATTTTACTCAGGAGAGTTTTGGCTACTCAAGGTTTTTTGTGGTTCCATACAAATCTCATCAATACTTGTTCTATTTCTTTGAAGAATGACATTGAAATTTTTATTGGAATAGTGTTAAATCTATATAGTATATTATATATATATAGTATATTGCTTTTGGTAGGATGGCCATTTTAATGATGTTAATTCTTCCAGTTCATGAGCAGGGAATGTCTTTCCATTTCCTTGTGTCTTCTTGTATTTCTTTTATCAGGGTTTTACAGTTTTGTCTAGGTCCTTCACCTCTTTTGTTAGGTTTATTCCCAAGTAATTGATTTTTTTGGGGTTTCTATTATGAAAGGGATGGGTTTTTTTTTTTTTTAATTTCCTGCTTCTTCTGATTGGTCGTGTACAGGAAGGTTACTGACTTTTGTGTGTTGATTTTAGAATCTGCAACCTTGCTAAACTGGTTAATTATTTTGATTAGTTTTTCTATGGAGTTCTTAGGGTTTTCCATGTATATTATCATATTGTTTGCAAATAAAGATAGTTATAGTTCTTTCCCTATTTGGATTCCTTGATGTCTTTTTCCTGCCTTATTGCTCTGGCTGGGACTTCCAATGTTATGTTGAAGAGCAGTGGTGATAGTGGACATCCTTGTCTTGTTTCTGATCTCAAAGGAAAGGCTTTCAGCTTTTCTCCATTGAAGATAATATTGGCTGTGCATTTGTCATATATGGCTTTTATCATGTTGAGGTATGTTCCTTCTGTTCCAATGATTTTGAGGGCCTTAAACAAAAATGGATGTTGAACTTTGTCAAATGCCTTCTCTGCATCTATTGATATAATTATAATTATATGAGGTTTTTTTTTTTTTTTTGTCTGTTGATGTGATGCATTATGTTAGTTGATTTTCAGATATTGAACATTCCTTGTGTCCCCACTCAGGGAACTTCTAAAGTCAGAAACCTGCATTCCTAACCAGGTACCTCAAGGGGAACCTATCGTTCTCACTTCTCTCATTATTAGGTCAATTTTCCCAAAGGCATTATTTCCATGGTCAGTGACATTTGAATGTAATACAGTTTTTATGTCAGTATTCTTTTTCTTTTGATTCTTTCCCAATCATTTACGAATACAAAACTCATTCTTAGCTCAGAGGTGGTCCAAAAACATGCAATAAATACATCCAAATTATTGTAGAAAATTAGAAAATATAGAGGACTAGATACTATTCTGTTCCCCAATTAGTCATATTCCCCTCAAGGGCGTAAAAGCATGTTACTATACTAAATGCTGTGATTACACATTTTAAAAAACGTTGCATCTGTAGTCCTCAACATCTACTCAAGACGTCATGACTCGGAGTGGTCGTATTTTCCGCTGCACAAAGCGATTTTACTTTGGGTTGCCTTCACGGGACTAGAATTGCGAGTTTTTTCACATTTCTTCCCTAAATTTTTCAGGAACACTGGCTGGTGCCTGGAAGAGCGACTGACAGCGCAAGGAATTCTGGGGGACGTAGTTCTCATTTGCAGCCCGCAAGACCCCTTGAGCTGTGCAGAAGACTTCCGGGGGAAGTTCCTGAGTGTGAGAGGGATACAAGACAATTTTCCGCAAACGTCGCTCGCGGACGCAGCTGGGTTACCCATAAAGGGCGTAGCTCTTCGTCCATACAAGATTGGAGGACAGCTTTCCGGGCATGCGCATATGGTTTTTCCGGGGCTCTCCCCCCCCGCCTTCGCAAAGCTGCCTGGGAGTTGTAGTTCAAATTACTGCTGGAATTCGGCAGTCGATCGTCAACTCCGAGGTCCGAGGCTGCCCACTGCCTTCGGCACTTGGCTCAGAAGATGGATCCCGGACCCGGGTCCGATGCAGTCCCGTTGGCTAGCCTGATGTGGTCGTCGGCCTCGGCGCCCCCGCCCAGGGGATTCAGTGCGGTGAGAGACGTTGCGGGAAGGCGGGTTGAATCCGGGCAGAGGCGGCGGTGGCCGGGTCTGGAACCTGGCGCTGACCTGCGTCCGCACCCTAGATCTCTTGCACGGTGGAGGGGACTCCAGCCAGCTTCGGCAAGAGCTTCGCGCAGAAATCTGGCTACTTCTTGTGCTTCAATCTATTGAGCAGCCTAGAGGTAAGGGGCACCCGCCTTGGGGTCTTCGAAGTTCCCTTATTTCCCCCCTGTCCATTCGTGGGGTCCTGTGCCAGGTGCTCCCTCTCAGCTGCTGGGCGACTCTTGGTGTTCCCCTCCAGAACCCACAGGAGAACGTGGTGACCGATATCCAGGTCCTGTTGGACAAGAGCCCCCTCCCTCCTGGCTTCTCCCCGGTCTGCGACCCCCTGGACTCCAGTGAGGCCGGTGGTGAAGGCGTGGGGTGGGGTGGAGGGGCGCGATCCCTGCCCTGCGCAGAGGATGGGGTGGGGGTGGGGTCGTGGAGGGACAACAGTTTCGCGATTTCTGATCCTCTCCGCCTCCTTGTTGCTCTGAGTGATGACAGGGTTGGCCGAGGACTCTGAGCTGGCATGCCCTGCCCTTCATAAAAATGTGCCATTGGCACAGTCTCTGTCCTAGAGTAAGAATCCAGTCTACGCGACCTGTTTCATTATTGTTGCTGCTATGCCTTCTCCCTGCATCGTAGCCAAGCTGAACCACGCGCAGTTTTCGCTTTCATTTCCAAGCTTTTGCACACACCGATACCTCTGCCTGGAGCACCCTTCCTTGAATCTTCGGGTTAGCTAATACTCCATTTTCCCCATAATTCCTCTCTGGCTCCCTGAACCCTGGTGCTGTCCCACCCTCCAGCACTGACTGCTCTGCTTTCTAATCATCTGGTCCCCAGCCTCCCACTGTGTTTTTGTCTTTTATATTTGACTCTCATGGCCACCCCAAGAAATGCTCTGTGTCACCAAAGACAAGCCTGTCCCAATAGCTCCTAAAAGTTGCATGGAGTACCCTCCCATGGCTACACCATCAGTGATTTAACCCTAAGTCCATCCAGGTGGCTGCCTTAAATGGTGCCCTGGTGCGCACCATCTCAGAGAGCCACCTTTGGGACCCTCCCCTCGTTTTTCCTTCCTCACTCCTCTGCCCTTCACTCCCAGAGGCCTCTGTGTCCAAGAAGAAACGCATGTGTATGAAGCTGGTACCCCTGGGGGCCGCAGATGTGGCTGTGTTTGAAATCCGGCTTAGTGGGAAAACCAAGACAGTGCCTGGATACCTTCGAGTAGGGTAGGACTGACCTCCCTGCCCAGCCTTTGGCTTTTTTCCTTGTCCTCCCAACTCCTGTATCACCCTTCTAGCTCTCAGGGACTCATCTGAATCTTCCCATCCTTCTACCACTTCTTCACCTTTTTCCACATGTTAAAATGGGGACATTTGTATTAATCTCATAGAGTTGTTGTGAGCAATCAATCTCAAATCCATAGCACAATGATCACACCAAACAGCATTTGTGTTACTTAAGCTAAGATGCCGAAAGGGAATTCCCCCAAAGGGCAGCAGAACCAAGAGACCCAGATTCTTCCTCTCCTCCCTTGGCAGCCATTCCCAGCCCTGGTTGCATGAACTCCTCCCTTGACCCTCCCCCCTTCAGGGACATAGGAGGCTTTGCCATCTGGTGCAAGAAGGCCAAGGCTCCGAAGCCGGTACCCAAACCCCGAGCTCTTACCAGGGATATGCGGGGCCTGTCCCTGGACCCACCCGACCAGCCTAGGTGAGTCTTTGGCTTTGGAGGGTGAGAGCAGCCCAGAGGGGCATCAGACCTGATTGGTGTGTCCCCCTTTCCCCAGCAAGGGCAGCTTCCCAGAGCGGACTCTGTCAAGGCTGAGCTCTAGGGCTTCCACCCTGCGGAGGAGCGACTCTATCTACGATGCCTCCAACCTTTATGGCATCTCAGGTAAGCAAATTAGGAAATAGAGATACAGGGGTGGGAGTGACCGGATCAAGACTATGCAGATGGGGTCTTACAGTGGTTGAATTTAAGATGTTTCAACTTGGAATTTTAAAGTTTGATCTTTTCCCAGTCTAGAATTGTGCGGTACAGTCCTCTCTTGTGATGTTGGGCACTGATAGTGAGCACAGCTCCTAGTCAGCCCTGAGATCGTGAAGGGAAACAATCCACACTGCATTGTACCATGCTCAATCAATTACATGAGCTGTTTCCCACGCCAGTATAAAACAGGCATTGTGTTAGATGATTTTGCCCAAGTTGAGGTGACTGTCAGTGTTCTGAGCAGGTTTCAGCGTGGTTAGGCTGAACTATGATGTCTATAGCGAGATGTAGTACTACTGGGAAGTAACCTCATCGTGAGTCCAGGAAGGTGGCGGGGTGGGGTGGAGGCAGGTTAGACCAGGCCTGGCCCCACCAACTTGTGTAAAGACCGGTGAGAGCTGGGGCCTGAGGCATGCGCACGCAGGACCCAACGCTCTCCTCAGCCCCTCTCTTCTGTGCTCTCCTCAGCCATGGATGGAGTTCCCTTCACACTGCATCCCCGATTCGAGGGCAAGAACTGCAACCCCCTGGTGAGCCTGGGCCACTTCTCATGGCCATTTTATGTGCCAAGGCGCCCCGAGTGCCATAGGCATTCCCACTATGGAGGCCCATGTTCCTGAGGTGGGAGAGGCAGGAGGCTGAGGGTGGGGACTGGAGCGTTAGGCATAGCAGGATGCTAGTAGCATAGCAGGAGGCTGTAGCAGGTGGGCGGGAGTGCTCAGGCAATATTGAGGGGGGCCCTCCTTGAAGATAGGGGAGTGAGGGTTCCAGGTTGGGGCTCCAGCACATGACTGACCTGCCCTGCCTACCAGACCTTCTCTGCCTTTGCGGATCTGACCATCAAGTCACTGGCGGACATTGAGGAAGAGGTAGGTACAGGGATGGGGTGGTGGTACCCCAAACACACCCCAGCTCTCCAGGACTGGAGATTGCTTGCCCCAAGTATCCTCTACTCCCCAGCATTCCTGGCTCTGCACAGCCCTTCTTTCACTCTGCTCTTTCCTTCCCAGTACAACTATGGCTTCGTGGTGGAGAAGACTGCGGCTGCACGCCTGCCCCCCAGCGTCTCGTAGCCCCTCAGCCTTGGGCCCTAGGGAAGAGTGCCTGCCCAGCACCGCAAGCCTGGCAGCTGCCCTACTCCATCCCATTTGGGGAGCTTTGGCAGCACTGGGCATTCCGGACCGAGGCCACCCACCACGGTAGTCCTGGAGGACGGGGCAAGGCCACGCTGCTCTGCCGTAGGAACCCCAGGCTTCATGGCTGGGTGGGGGGCTGGCCAGCAACCAGTGCCTTCAAATTATTCTTGTCAAAACTCCAGTGCCAGGAGGTTGCAGGCGTCCTCCTGGTAATAAACACTACCTGTCCCCACTGTTTGGTGTCCAGAGCCTGGCCACTGAGTCCTCACTTGAGCCCTGAGCACCGAGCGTCGAGCACCGAGCAGTGGTGAAGCAGGCCGCTGCAACTCCCGTTCTACCAAGGGAGAGACAGGCCTAGCAGACAGCAGGCAGCCCAGCCCGCTATCGTGGCACCCTAGGGTATTAGTAGTCTTCTCTTTCATGTTTTGGGTTCCATTCCCTAATACACAGCATGTGGCATCTCATTTAGTCACTCCAGTGGGAAACCCTAGTTAGCTTGTTTTTTTTTTTTCAAATGGGGAAACAGCAGGTGGCAGCTCAAGTCACAGCAGGGCTTTGAACGCAGCTTGGTTATCAAGCTGGTGTCACTTCCCTTCATTGTGCCATGATTGCATGCGGGGACACTTGCTCCTCTCTGTGAGTAAGTTCTATAAAGGCTCCTTGAATTAGCAAATACTGGATTCTTGGGGAAGATTCAGTAAAGCTTATGCAAACCTGACCACATTCTTGTCAAGTGATCAGTGCATAAGCTATTTCCGTGTGTGTTTCTGTTTTGGGCCCTCCCTGGTGTCACAGCACTATGAAGCTGTCCACCACCTCTGCAAAGCTGAGTTTGATCCACACCCAGGGAGGTGACCCACATGGTGCAGCAGACCTCCTCTGACCTGACCGCTGCTCCCCTTAGCAATGTATTACAGTACATCTGCCTGTTCTGCTCCCCACTGTCTCTGGTGAATCCTCTCACCCCCTGCATCTGTGACCCTGGTTCTTGTATATATCAATATATATCAATAGATAAATCTTTTTTTTTTTTAAGATTTATTTATTTGTACATACAGAACTGGGGTACAGGCCAGAGGCTCAGGGGCAGTGAGAGGCTTCACCAGAGACAGAGTGGGGAGCAGAACAGGCAGATCAATGAAGTACACTGCTGAGGGGAGCAGCGGGCGGGTCAGGAGAGGTCTGTGTGCCATGTGGTCACCTCCGGGGCAGGCGGGGATCGAACTCATGTGGAAGTGACTTTAGATTCTCCGTGCTCTGCTTTAACCCGCTGAGCCACCAGGGAGGACCCCAATAGATAACTCTTTTAAAAAAACAAAGACACCTGGTTTAATATATAAATACATATACATTGATTTGTTCACTTTGGACTCACGGCCAGTACTGATCTTAACTCGTGCTGAACAAAGCTTAAATATTTTCTCCCAGTGGTGCATTCCAACCTTCTCTTGTTTGGGGACACCAGAGGGCACTTCAGCACCACGTTTGGGGTCTTTTTATTTATTTACTATATTTATTTACTTATGCATACAAGAATTATATAAGCCAGAGGTGCGGGGGGTGAAAGGATTCACCAGAGACAGAGTAGAAAGCAGAGTAGACAGATCGACAAAGTACACTGCTGAGGGGAGCAGGGGTGAGGAGAGGCCTGCTGCGCCATGTGGGTCACCTCCCTGGCTGGGATTCAAACTCATGCTGCAGTGGCTGGTGATGGCTTGATAGCACTGAAATTTTAACCTTTGATCCCCTGGGGATCTTTTTAAACAGCAAAAACACCAAGGAAAAGCACCGAAATGTGAAAAATCTGATACTAAATGGCCTGCCTAAAGAATGCTTGTTTAAGAGAGGTGGAACAGGAAAGCAGAGCCACAATGGCAACGTGCACATTGGGGGCTCAGGTTTCCTTCTCCTCTGCAAGTCCCTCAAGGGTACCACAAATGTTGACTTAGGAGTTAGAAATAAATTTTAGCCTGTAGGAGAATTTGCAAATCTGTCATTTGTGAATAACGAGGGTCAGTTGCTTTGCGAAGCTAACCTCCAACGCCATGCTCTTCCTTCCACAAGGGAGCTTGTCTCTCTCTCAGCCCCCGAAGCATCAGGCTGGGGCAGGTCTGTGTTTGGAGGGCTTCCCCACACTTGGGCTGAGAGAGACTACAGCCTGTTCCTTGCCCGGAAGGCAGGCTGGTAGTGGGTGCTAACTCCGCCCTACGGGGTGGGGCCATCTGTGATGGTGCAGACAGGACTTGCACTGGCCCAGAAGTGCTTTGTCAGCTCCGCTTACAACTCATTGTCCAGAACAGGTCCCATGGGGCCATTGAAGGGGTGTGGGGTGTGCCACCCACCTAAGGGCCCCGAGGGGAGGGATCTGCCCTGGGGCTCTGCGACATACAGGCATAGCTCTGCCCTGGAAACCTGTGGGTGGAAGATAGCTGCCCTTGAGGGGGTGTGTGTGGTGGGTGGGTGGGGGAAAACCATGCAACCTGCCCCTTCCTGCCCCCGCTTCAGCTGCCTTGGAAAAAAGAAGCCTCTAGTGCTATGATGGATCTCCCCCGCTGGCCACAACAGCACCTGCCAGGTTCTACCCAGGCTGCTCTGGCGCCGGCCAGGAAATCTAAGCCAGCCGGAAAGTAAAGAGCATTTGTTCTCTGGTGGCCTACTCAGCCACCTTGAAACCAATCCTGGATCAATTTCTAGGGCATCTGCATGTGGGGGACCAGGGACCCCCATGTGACCCATATTGTTATCAGGTTTGATTGGACCAGCCATCATTGCTAGACCACTGGCCCTGCAAAATCCAACCCTCTGAGCCAAGCCGGGCATGGGGGTGGCCTCCCTAAGGGACCAGGTCCACTGCCCACATCAGTCCTAACAGCTTGGGGCTTAGCTTTTATCAGTTGCTATCAGCTTGAGTTAAGAAGGGAGCCTTTGTAACCTGGAGCCTCAGCCTGCCTTTTGCTCACTCCCGGCGCAGAGAGGATGGCACTGCAAGGGCCTGGGTACTGAGGGTGGCATTTCTCGCTC
Organism: Condylura cristata; assembly: GCF_000260355.1. Taxonomy (NCBI): domain Eukaryota; kingdom Metazoa; phylum Chordata; class Mammalia; order Eulipotyphla; family Talpidae; genus Condylura; species Condylura cristata. Next base: position 30,860,704 of record NW_004567125.1, on the reverse strand, counting down.
CATTGCTCACCGCTGGGTAGTTCTGAGGGAGGATGCATGTGGGGGATGAGGCTTTAGACTGTTCTACTGACTTGGAAAAATACTTCCCAGCTCTGAAAGGTTTCCCATCTGGTTGGTTTTGTAGGGGCAGGCGGGGTGGGGTGCCTTTGCTAGAGGCTAGCACCACACTTCCTCTATTCCAGTGCAATAGAAACCAGCTGTGGGCCCTACTGCTATCTCCACCACCAGATTGATATGCCTACCTGTATATCAATCTCGAGCATCCCTCTGAACCCCCCTTACACCAGCCCCTCTTTCCCCAACTCCCACCAGCTACCGGTTTTTACCACATTATTCATTCTGCTAGTTCTTGATATAAATGCATTACCCCAATGAAACCCTTCTGAGTCTGGATAATTCTTTTTTTTAAAAAAGATTTATTTATGCGTACAGAACTGGGGTACAAGCCAGAGGTGCAGGGGCGGTGAGAGGATTCACCAGAGACAGAGTGGGGGACAGAATAGGCAGGTAGACGAAGTACTCTGCTGAGGGGAGCAGCAGGTGGGTCAGGAGAGGTCAGCTGTGCTGTGTGGGTCACCTCGAGGGCTGGGAATCGAACTTGCACTGAAGCAGCGGCACTAGCTTGCAGTGCTGTGTCCTAACTTGTTGTGCTACCAGGAAGGTCCCCAAGACTGAGGGTATTTGTTTTTTTTAGAGATTTATTTATGCATACAAGAACTAAGGTATAGGCATTGGTGTGGGGCCCGGTGTGAGAGGATTCACCAGAGACAGAATGGGAAACAGAACAGGTGGATTTACTGAAATACACTGCTGAGGGGAGCAGCGGGCAGAATAGATGACTGCGCTGTGTGGGTCACCTCCTTAGCTGGGGGTGGAACATGTGGTTCAGTGGCTGTAGGTAGCTTCGTAGTGTTGTGCTTTAACCCTTTGTGCCATCGGCGGGGGCGGGGGGGGGCTTTTTAAAGATTCATTTTATTTATGCATACAAGAACTAGGATACAGGCAAGAAGTGGTGGGGGGGGGGTGAAGAGGATTCACCAAAGACAGAGTGGAGAGCAGAGCAAGATGATCCACTTAAATACACTGCTGAGGGGAGCAGGGGGCGAGACAGCAGGGGTCTGCCGCGCCATGTGGGCCACCTCCCTGGCCAGGGATCTAACTCCTGCTGCAGTGGCTGTGATAGGTTCATAGTGCTGTGCTTTAACCCCTTGCGCCAGTAGGGAGGGCCCTGAGTCTAGGTAATTCTGTTCAATATAATGTCTGTGGCTTTTATTTTGAGTGTTGTCTGTATCAGTATAGCCAAGTATCATTCAACAATGCATATATGGTCTGCGAAACATTATTAGATGATTCCATTATTGTGTGAACATCATTGAATGTAATTGCACAAATTTAGATAGTACAGCCCACTACACATCTAGGCTAGATGTACAGCCTAGTGGAACCACCTCTGTCTATACAGTCCATCATTGATTGGAACATTATTAAGCAGTATGTAAAATTTCTTCTTTTACATTGCTGCATTGTATTCCATTGGGTGGAAGTGCCACTGTTTGTTCATTCACTGATCCCTTGTTTGTTCCTAATTCTTGGCCACTGAGAGAAACTGGCCTCAGCATTCTTAAATGTCAATTGATGAATATACAGTTCCTGTTGGCTAAGACTCCCAGAAGAAATTTGAGGTGGTAGGGGAGGTCTAGGTCTAATTTAAGGGATATGTCAATCAGATTTATAAAGCAGCTATACCAATTTACCCTCCTGTGCACAGCAAACAAGAGTTTCTGTGACTTCATACCATCACCTACACTCAGTATCATCAGTTTTGCTAATTTGGGCATTTGTCTCACAAGAGTTTGAACTTCTTAACTATTGTAAAATGAATTTTGAGGAAGACTCTTATCTTATTCCTGAAATTTAATGTCACTGGACTTGTTTATTATTTCATTATTTATTTATTTTTAAAGATTTATTTATTTATGCATTCAAGAACGAGGGTACAGGCCAGAGGTGCAGGGTGTGAGAGGATTCACCAGAGAAAGAGTGGGGAGCACAACAGACAGATTGATTGAAATACACTGCTGAGGGGAGCAGCAGTGGGGACAGGAGAGGTCTGCCGCACCATGTGGGTCGCCTCCCTGGCTGGGTATCAAACTCGTGGCAGTAGCTGTGGATAGCTTCATAGTGCTGAGACTTAACCCCTTGCACCACCAGGGAGGCCTGTTATTGGACTTTTTTTTTTTTAAAGATTTATTTATTTATTCATACAGAACTGGGGTACAGGCCAGAGATGCGGATTGACCAGGAACAGAATGGGGAGCAGAACAGGCAGATCGACGAAGCACACTGCTGAGGGGAGCAGCGGGTGGGTCAGGAGAGGTCTGCCACGCTATGTGGATCTCCTCGGGGCAGGCAGGGATCGAACTCATGAGGAATTGGCTTAAGCTTCTTAGTGCAGTGCTTTAACCGGCTGCGCCACCAGGGAGGGCCTGTTACTGGACTTTTAACTTTAAAAAAGTAATATTGTTTCCCAGATAGACACAGCCTTCCCCAAGGGCACTGAGAAGATAATTTTTTCTTTTTTTTTCTCTCCAGTCAAGTAATTTTAACTAAAGTCAATGAATTGTAACAAGTGTAATCTATAATCAGTCCTAGTTAGCCCAATTCTTCCCCCCATGTATTTCACTCAAACCTCCCTTAAACAAAGATCCCAGTGGAACACAATCTGGGCTGATCCCTGAGTTTGTGTTTCCCAGAATAAAACATCCTTATTTAATTTTAAACTTGTGTTTGTCTGCTTAACACTCTCTGTGCTTTTACCAGCTTAGAATCTGAATTGGAAACAGTTGATTCGTGTTGCATGGGAAACAACTTTTTCGTCACGCTTACCCTTTTTATTTATCTTTGGGCAGACACCATGGAGAATTTATGAGACTTAAGTTAGCTACTGAGATGATCCCCAAAGACTAGTAGAGTTCTGGTTTCAAGCCCTTATAAGTCCCTCCCCTTGAAGTGGACCTAGGAACACCTCTAACCAATAGGATACAGGGGATGGGCAGTCACTTCAAGGTTCTAAGAGTGAATCATTGCTGGCTCTGTGGGCTTCAGTGCAGCACACTTCCCTATAAACACACTCACAAATCACAGAACTGGCCAGGGCCAACGGATAGTGAGGAATCGGGCTCCCGGAACCGAATCCTGCTAACAACCAGAAAGTGAGATAGGAGCCTCACGCAGCTGATGGAAGCCTGAAAGGAAGGAGCCCTAACCCACAGAAACCCCCACGATCAGATAATCAATGTCTTCTGCTTTGAGCTGTTAACTTTTGGGGCAATTTGTTATACTTCAATAGCTAACTAATACAAACAAAAAGATCTAGAAGTCAGGGAGAGAAAATACGCTCCGTTTTCAGGCAGATTTCTACCTGAAAAA
>NW_004567125.1:30855340-30856715 GCF_000260355.1 Condylura cristata | reverse complement strand
CTCCCCTCAGCAGTGTACTTCGTCGATCTGCCTGTCCTGCTCCCCACTCTGTCTCTGGTGAATCCTCTCACCCTCCGCATCTCTGGCCTGTATCCCAGTTCTGTACGAATAAATAAATAAATCTTTTTTTAAAAAGATTTATTTATGCATACAAGAACTGGGGTACAGGCCACAGTAAGAGGAGTAAGAGGATTCACCAGAGACAGAGTGGGGAGCAGAACAGGCAGATCCACTGAAATACACTGCTGAGGGCAGCAGCGGACGAGACAGGAGAGGTCTGCTGTGCCTTGTGGGGTCACCTCCTGGGCTGGGGGTCTAACTCCCTGCAGTGGCTGATAGCTTCGTAGTACTGCGCTTTAAACCAATGTGCTACCAGGCAGGGCCCCCAAATCAATAGCTTTTAACGACAAATAGTGTGGGTAAGTGCGCTCAACATCCCACTTGTGCCTGTTGCTGCAAAAATGCAATATAACTGAAGAAGGTATTGTCTGTACCTTCTCTCCCCTCGGCCTCCCACATTCATCTACTCATGAAGTCACTCAGAGTAAATACCTGTGACCCTGCCATGGTCCAGGAGCATGACCAGCACAGTGAAGGCCAGACCGGAGAGGGGTTAACCCCTCCAGGAGCAGTCTGAGTTTAATGCCTGATGAGAATCAGCGGCGAAACACCCCAGCCCCCTCACCCGTGGGTGGGACTAGGCTGCCTTGTGTACCCTGTTCAGTCTCCCTGAGGTCTCCACCCCGGCCTCAGGGTTGCCCATACACCTGCCTGCTCGCTGGAGCCCTCTGCAGGACTTGGGGTTTTCGTGGGGTCTCCTCCAGATTAAGTACATCCTGGTAATTATGTCTGGTCTGGTTCCCATGACCTCAGACTAAGGCACTATCTTTGATAGATGTTGTCGACATCCCAAAACACACCAGGATGTGACAGCTGTTTGTGTTTAGGCCTGAGGAGTTAATGGAGACACTGTCTGCTTTCTGATCTGGTCCTCCTAGCAGTATTTTGTGGGGTCGTGAAGGTTACCCCATTTTAGAAAGAAGGAAACTGAAGTGCAGGACTCATGACTCTCCAAAACAGGTCTGCCCAGGTTGTTCCAGAATGCCAAATCCTCATCGGGTGCCTGGGACATGAAGCAACCTGAGCCCTCTGCCTGTCCCCGTCCCAGCTAGTCACTTAGCCCCTGATTCTGGCATGATATGGAGACTCTTGGCACGCCATCCAGGCGGTGTCTCTGAGGGGGCAGGTTTCGGCCAGGCTGTGGGCAGTGCTGCCAGCCTCCAGCCTCAGGTTCTTCAAGTTAGAACCTTGGAGAATTTCTAGGGCTCCTGTTCTGGGTCCAGGAGGATGAACTGGATCACAGTGGGGTAAAGAA
>NW_004567125.1:30852668-30855240 GCF_000260355.1 Condylura cristata | reverse complement strand
AGCCTCAGGTTCTTCAAGTTAGAACCTTGGAGAATTTCTAGGGCTCCTGTTCTGGGTCCAGGAGGATGAACTGGATCACAGTGGGGTAAAGAAAGCTAATTATTAAGCTCTCAGGGCACTTTAAGAATAGTTGGGGACCTGCCTCAACACGCAGCAGGAGACAGAGCAGAGTCTTTAGGTGGGATCAGGTGTAGGCATGTGGAGATTCCAAAAAGAGGGGAAGAGGAGCAGGGAGTGAGGAAGACACTGGAGTCAGAGTTGGGTGCATGTCTTCCTGCTCATTTTCTCAGCGGTTTTTATACTGTATACTGTATATGAGTAGTTAATTACAATAATGTATAAGGTAAGTTAATAAGAAATCACCATAAAAGTTTTTAAGGAAGAGGGGAACAATATATCTTCTTCCTGACACTGAGGTTTACTAAATTATACACATTTGTGGTGACTTTCCTGTGTAAGGATGTTTAAATATGACTCAAAGGATGAGGGGTCTGGTAAAGGATGAGCTGCTAGCAAAGGATTGTTAGGAGTCTTAGGGAAGGAATAGATTGTGTTGGCTGAGTCATCAGTGATTGTCTAAAGAGAAGCTAATGGCTAACTTAAGGTTAGCAGAGAGTAGTTAGCGATTGTTTTAGGAAAAGGTTAATTTAAGACTACCAGAGAGTAGTTAGAGAATGTTTAAGAAAAGGGTAAATTAAGAGGCAGTTACACAGTCATGCATTAAGCAACATCTGTGTGAACAAGGTTAGGAAATTGTCCCTGAGTCCTTATGCCCTGGGAGTCTTATCTGAGGTTTGCCTTTTGTTTCAAAAAACTGAGGAAGCTTCCCAGGAGTCTTTATGCCTGCGGACCTCATCTTTCCTGGGACTAGCCTTTTGTCTCAGGAGACAGAGGAATTTTATGTCCTGGTGTTATAGGGCACCTCAATTCAGAGAGAGGCACCCCTGAAGCCCCAAAACCTGCCTGCTCTAAGTGGGTTCTGCCATCCGCCGCAGCAAGACAAAACATATAAAGCTTTAATGAAAAGTGACTTTAATACAGTGAATATACAATATGGAACACAAAGAATGTAACTTCTGAATCAAACACCTGAAGTTACCCCTCCCCTCGTGGGCAAAAGTCAACCCAAAAGGGATTGGCCCAAAGCAAGGCCTGAAAGCCTGCCACAAGACTAAAGCACCTTCTGGCCGGGACCCATGGAAAAGGGTCAGAAATGGCCAGACAAATCTGAGAGGAAAAGAGCAAAATCAAAATCAATATAAACACTGCCATAGTCACCTCCCTACAGGTATCTCACCCACATCTGCCTTAACCAGTCCAGGGTCAGGAAACAAGCCCGGTTTCTTCATCACATGTTTGCTGCTCCATGTGGCTTCCTTAGGTCTCCTTCTCCATCTGTCTTCTTCTCTCTTCTCTCTCCTTTTTCTCTGCTCAGTTCCACCCTCCTTCTGGGTGGGGCAGGGAACCTGGAACTTCCCTTCTCCTAGGGACCACCCAGTTACACTGGGGTAGTGCCTGCTTGCTTGGGCCAGGCAGCCACCTTATGAGGCTGAGGCTATCCAGTTGTAAACTCATGGTTGCTCAGAATATTTTTGATACTATGACTCTACAAAAAAAGGAGGATGTAACATAAGTTGGCAGTGGAAATTCTGATCTTTCAGAGTTTTTCCCTTCCACCCAGAATCTGTTGGTCTACAGAAGTTGCATAGCTTTTGTCAAAGGATGTACTTCACACTTGCTGGGGGTTGGGGGTTGCCTGCAACTCCAGGAGCCTGAGACTAAGAGCCTCCTTAAATGTTTTGTTTCTTTTAAAAAAAAATGTATTTATGCATACAGAACTGGGGTACAGGCCAGAGGTGTGGAAGGTAAGAGAGGACTCACCAGAGACAGAGTGGGGAGCAGAACAGGCAGATTGCCCAAGTACACTGCTGAGGAGAGCAGCAGGCAGATGAGACAGGAGAGGTCTGCTGCACCATATGGTCAGCTTCCTGGTTGGGGATCTAACTTGTGTTTCAGTGGCTGCCAATAGCTTCATAGTGCTGTGCTTTAACCTGTTGTGCCATCATAGAGAGCCCTCCCCACCTTTTCTTAAACTGAGGTAAAATTCACAGAATTTCATAGAATAACACAGAATTTGCCATTTAAAGTGAATGTTTGAAGTAATACCTGGTATATTGATGTCGTACAGCCCCCACCTCCATCTCATTCCAGAATATCCCATCACCCCCAAAAGAAGGCCCTGTTACCTTGAGCAATCACTTCCCCCCTCCTCATCCATAGAAAACTGCCAGCCTGCTTTCAAAGTCTGTGGGTTTGCCTGTTGTGCATCACACACTATGACCTTTGTGCTTAGTCTCTCACTCAGCATTGTTTCCAGCTTATCCACATTGGAGCGGTGCCAGGACATCATGCCTTTTCATGGCTGCATAATACTCCCCTCTGTCGGAGACCAGCTCCAACCTTTGGGGTGTCTCGAGGCAACACAGGCAGGACCCTAAGATGGGAAGGCGTCGGTGAGCGGATATTCCAAAAAGGGGGAGAGGGGAACGGATGTGAGGAAGACACGGGAGTC
>NW_004567125.1:30836236-30851867 GCF_000260355.1 Condylura cristata | reverse complement strand
TTTATACAAAAAAGGGAGGTCATAACATAAGTTAGCAGTGGACAGTCTGATTTTTCAGAGCTTATCCCGATCCACCAGAATCTGTCAGACAATGGATGTTGCATAGCTTGTGTCACCCCTCTGTGGACTGACGCGTGGAGTTTATCCTCCACCAACTGATGGACAGTTGGATTGTTTCCACCTCTGTGACTGTGACTAATGTTGCTGTGAATGATTATGTGAACACCTTTTCTTAAGATTCTTTGGACCTCCTTACATTTTGTTTCCCCACCCCAGTCCTGGCACTGGAGATGAGGTCTAGCCTTTAGTTTCCCTGACTGGTCCGGGGTGGGGCACTCCAAGCTAGAGTCAGCTCTGCCCTTTCTCCTGCCCTCAGGCTGCCCAGGTCTGCCTGTTCTAGAGTCCTCAGTTTTTCCAGGTAACTGCCCTATCCTGGAGCCCTATGTGATGCTCACAAGTTCCAACCACACCACCATTGTGTGCTTTCCACGGGGAGGCCTGGCTTCTCAGGGCTCAGTTTCCCCATTTGTGAGTGCACTGTCTTGAGAATTAACTAAGCCAGGAAAGTGCTTGGCACATGGCAGACATTCAATAGAGAGACTTGGAAAGGGTACCAGGGGTGAGGTGAGATGACCCATTCATCCTTATTTTATCCATTGTGTTGATGTGTATCATGCTCCCCAAGAGCCCATGTGTAGCAGATACCATGTGAGATGATCATGTGATTTATCTCTTCAACCCCCTCCACAGGTTAAGAGGGGGGTCTGTGCAGCTTCATGGAGCCCAGGAAAGAAATGGCTGAGGACATGGGGCCCCTGAGTCTGTGTTTATTTGATCAGGAGCCTCCCTACCCAGGAACAGGCTTGCTTAGGGACCAGCCCCCCTGCTGAGGGCTTTCCCTTTTCTGTCCATTGGTTGCACCCTGGGAGTCTTCAAGCCACAGTGTGACTGAGGCTCCTGTGACCTATCCCCAGAGTCCCTCTGTGGCCCAGAAAGGGGGAGACTGGAAGAATATTGGGGAGATCTGTTCTCTGGGCAGAGGCCTAGGCCACCTCCTTCACCAATGAAATTTATATATGTGTGCATTTGTGGAAGTAGGGTCCCACGTGAGTGCCCGCAAGGTGCAGGCCTGACCCTGCCTCCCCATCCTGCCCTCCCAACCCCACACCCTGGGCTTGGCTACATAGGACGTTTGGATGTGGTTTGAGTGACACAAGATTAACAAATGCTTGTGTTTATTTGTGAGTCCTGCTAGCTGGGAGTGAGGCCAGGGTCCCTGGGACTCTCTTGAATCCCAATTATCCATTCCAAGCCTGGTCAGGTACATGAGCCCCAGAACTTTGCCATCCGCCCACCTTTTCATACCACCACGCACCCTGACAGTGCACGTTGACCTGCACTGAGAACCGAGTGTGTGCAGACCCCAGCAGGCCTTGCAGGGAGTCTCTTGGGAGCTGACGGAGGAGGAATGGTGTCCACCCCCATAGATTAGTTAACAGGCACAGACTGGCAAAGCCCTCAGCCACGGGTCCACAGCCAGGATCTGGGTTCAGTCCTCCAGGTGGACCCTGGGCCCTGGAGCACTGTGAGCTTCCATGCAGCCCAGAGGAGTCGAGACTGTCAGTAGCATGGAGGTTACCGGACCCAGATGCAAATCCAGACTCTGATGCTCAGTACTGGCCGTGGGCCCCTTGGTGAGTCGCTGCCCCTCTCTGGGCATCGGTTTCCTCATCTGTGAAGTGGACAGAGACATTTAGAGAACCGCTGTCTGAGCCCCCCTCCTCTTATGCCTGGGGCAGAACTGCATGTGAGAAGCCCCACTTCCCACGGCTGCACTGAGGCGTGGCCACGTGGCTCTGTCCTGGCCAGCGAGGTATGAACAGAATGGTCCCAAAGCATCCCAGGAAGATTTCCAAAAGACGCTGAGCCAGGTCTGGCCTCTGCCTTTCCTCCTTCTAAGTGAGGAGGTGAAGGCTGGAAGTCCAGCAGCCACCTTGTGCCACAGACAACTTTAAAGGCAAGAGACAGATTCTGTGAACTGAGAAATCAAATTATGTTGCGGCTGTGGCTGAGTCTGGACCTCCCAGGGTCGCTTTCCGGCTGCCTGGCTGCAGCGCACTCTCGCTGACCTCTGTGCTCACACCAGTGTGGATTCCCTCTCTGAGCTCCCAGACCTGTGGCCCAGCATGCTTCGCATCTCCTGGGTGACCCCTTCCCAGCGCCCCCCACTGGCTGGCAGTGTCCGGTGCTTGTGGGGTGTAGGCAGGCTGCTTTCCAGACCTCCCCCCAGAACTGCAGATTCCACTGTAGCAAATGTGGGTCGGAGAGGATCCCTGGGTTCCGGAGAGGAAGTGTAAGGGATCTGGCGGTGGATACCCTGTTGGGACTGAGCCGTGGGGGTGGCCTTGGCGACTTCAACGGGGCCCACAGGGTCATCTTCACAGTGTGGCAGGGTCAGCTCATGGAGGCCACGGCGCGTAGCCCTGGTGGCCCGGAGCAGAGTGTGAGTCAGTGCGGCCACCAGGACCAGGGCACCTGAGCCAAGGATGGCGGCAGCTGCTGCTCCTGTCTCAATCTCAAAGAGCAGCAAGGCGTAGATGGACAGGGCTGGGGAAGGAAATGGCTGTCATTTATTCAGTCAACAAACACTTCCCAAGTCCGACAGTGCTCCCCCAAAGTGGGGACAATCACAGAAAACCATACAACACGATAGGTACATAGATTAATTCCTCTAACCTGTTCACACCCTACACGTATATCACCATGTCCATTTTACTAGAAATGGTGAATTTGGTTTCATGTGCATTTTTTAAGATTTATTTATTTATGCATACAAGAGTTGGGGTGTAGGCCAGACATGTGCCATGGGGGGTGGGGGGTGGGGTGAGAGGATTCACCAGAGACAGAGTTGGGAGCAGAACAGGCAGATGGACTGAAATACACTGCTGAATCCTCCCCCCCACACCCACCCCTGAAGGCGCAGCAGGTCAGGATGCAGCACTGCAAGCTGGCCGCAGCCGCTTCAGTGCCGGTTCCATCCCTTGCCTGGAGGTGACCCACATGGCGCGGCAGACCTCTCCTGGCCCATCTGACACTCCCCTCAGTGTTGGGTCCTTTGCCTGGACAGACCTCCCCACCTCCCCCACAGAATCATATGCACACTGTTGTGTGGAAACAAAGAATGAGCCATGGGTGCTGGAACAGAAAAACAGGAGGCAGGAAGTGTTCCTGCCTTGTGTTTGCTACCTTGTGTTCTTTGACCCCCATGTTATTGTGGCATGTTATTGATGCACTTGCTGAGAGCTTCCGCCTACCCCCAGCCCCAGGCTCTATGCTGAAGGGTATAAATAGGGAAGGAGAGAAAAATAAAGTGTGTCTTTGCTTGCTGACCAAGAAGTGTGTGCTTTAATCCTGACGTCCTTCGCTCAGACCATCTCTGCTGTCGTGCTGGCGCGGCACCTCAGCAGTGTACTTCGTCAGTCTGCCTGTTCCGCTCCCCAATCTGTCTCTGGTGATCCTCTCACTGCCCCTGTACTTCTGACTTGTACCCCAGTTCGGTATGCATAAATAAATCTTTAAAAAAAAAGAAACTCCATCATGAACCCAACACTCATATCTCATAAATAAATGTTTTAAGTATAGGGCCTCCCTGTGGCTCAAGGGATTAAGTCTCAGCACTATGAAGCTATCCACAGATACTGCACCATGAGTTCAATCCCCGGCAGGGGACTGACCCACATGGCACAGCAGACCTCTGCTGTCTTGCCCACTGCTCCCCTCAGCAGTATATTTCAGTCAGTCTGCTTGTTCTGCTCCCTGCTCTGTCTCTGGTCAATCCTCTCACCACCCCTACGTCTGGTCTACACCCCAGATGTTGTATGCATAAATAAATAAAACAAATCTTTTTTTTTTATTAAAAAGTTTATTTTTACATTAAAACAAATCTTTTAAAAAAACTTTAATAAGATTAAAACTTCCATTTTAAACTTCTGTTTAAACTTCCATTTCTCTATTATGGAACTAAGAAAAAACCATAATAGTTAATTCCTTGAATTTTTTTCCCACTAAAAAAGGCTATCTAGAGGGCTCACAGAGGGCATTTGTCCAAGTCCCCAGAGCAAAGAAGTGTTAGAGTTGAACCCAGAAAGACTGTCTTTGGGGCTGAACCCATTTATGGGGCCATTACACTTCAATACCCCAACCAAGTCCTGAGCCTAAAATTCTATACCCCAGCACGCACCTGCTAAGTAGACAGAGACCCCACAGCAGAAGAGGCCAAGGGCCGTGTGTCTGAGGAGACGACGATCATAGAGAAACCAGTCAGACCTGGAGGGAGGGGGCCAGGAAATGAAAAATGGCTTAGGAGGCATGGAAAGGCCCAGCTTTGGGGGAACTGAAGATGTTTGTGATCTCGTATCCAACTACCTACCTACTTACACATTTGACATCCATCCATTAATCCAGCATTATCCATCCATCGATCCTTCCATCTAACTCTCCATCCACCTAACCCAACCATCCATCATCCAATCCCCACAATCCATTCACATACAACACTCATGAAACAGTTACCATGTATGGGCACTTATTAGACACCCAACTTGCATTATTTTACAGACTATAAGCTTATTTGGGAGACAAAACAGAAGTTAATTTGCAACAGTGATGGCAGGTATAGCAATCTCAAGAGCTGATCCTGTGGAGGACTTAGTTTTGAGACTGGTGCCATGCTCATCAGTTTGCTATATACACCCTCCCTCCTCTAGTCCTGTGAGAGCAGCAAATGGAAGCTAAGAGCTTCGTCATCACTTACCTCCCAGCAGTGCAATGAAAATGGCCTCTTCCTTATGCCCTCCCCTCCTGGTTCCTGGTGGCCAGAGGGTGTCATTCTAAAGGGTGTCTAAGTCAGATCACACCCCTCCCGGCTCACAGCCTTCTCAGGCAGGGGTCTCACCACCATTCTCACCATAGTGCATGAAGCCCTACTTGGTCCAATCCCTCTGAGCCCTCTGTCTCCACCTCCCTCACCTCCCACTCCAGTCATACTGTTACAGGGTAGCCCAGAGTGGGCTCACCCTCCCGTTTAAAATGTAATTGTTCTGCAGGCACACACAAAAAGGGTAATGGGTTTATTTACAAAAAAGGGGAAAGAGAGAGAGATACAAGGTAACTGGAATATCTTACCAGCTCGCTAACTTAGAGCTCCAATAACTAACTGATAGCCCCCAGTCACACAGTCTGGAGAGCCGTTGCCCCAGCGAGAGAGAGGGCCATTGGAAAAATGGTGCCCTAAATGCCCAGAATGCCTGCTTAGCTCCGCCCTTGGGTACTCACGGTTCTCTCCCTGGTACTGCTGGGAGTTGTAGTTTCCAGTCACTGGAGTATGGGGTTAGGGCCCAGAAAGCTGGAGAAGGGGGTAGAGTCCACAAAACTCTGCCGAGTTCCTTTAGGACATCCTTCCCCTTAACAATACCAACCACTTCCATCTCCCTCACCTCCCACTCCAGTCATACCAGCCACCTCCACTTCCCTCCCACTCGTGCTAGCCCCAGGACCCTCCCACGTGCCCTCTGCCCAGATCATAGTGCTCCAGGTCTTGTACTGCCTTCCCTCCTTCAAGTCTCAGCTCCTTTGATGTTTTATTTGTTTCCTGATTGCAACTGTATGAGTGAGGCTCTAAATCTGCCTGGACCTTGCTGGTTCACAGCACCCACTGCCAATTTGAGAGCTTGTCTCCTTGCAGGCTCCCAACACACATTTGCCTGTTGACAGAACACTTGCACTTTGGTGCCCCTTAACCTATCCAATAAAGTTCACAGTTTGGGTGGCATCTAGCCCAGCAGTGAAATTTTCCATCTCTCAGACCCACACAATCTTAGACAGATCCTGACCACCCTCCTCTGCTATTTGAAGGCAGACACTGGGATGAGGAGCTCAAGAAAGGCTCTTTATTCCACATTCACTGTCTCTCACCCCACACACTTTCTTGGTGTCCTTGTCTCTGAGCTTGGGCTCCTGAGCAAGGACCCCCAGCTGGGACCAGGCCCAGGCCCTGGATCTACCAGATTCAAGTTCAAATCCAGCCTACCCCCTCCAAAGCCAGGTAGCCTGGAGACAGCAGCCTAGCTCCTCTGAGACACAGTGAAAAGTACCAGCCTCCCAGGGGACCTGGGCCCTTGTGGAGCTAATCCACACCAAGCCTGGGCAATAGAATTTAGCATTCTGAAAATGACCAGCGCTACAACACTGAGGGATCACCAGCCTTCCCTGAGCCTCAGTTGGGACATCTGTAAAGTACATGTCACATAAGTAGTTGCACTTGCAATAAAATTTCAACAAATCTAGGATGGAAGAAGGGATGGGGGAAAAGAAGAAAGGAGGAGAGAAGGGAGGGAATCACTTCCCCAGTCACCTTAGGCCCAGAAAGGGGCAGCAACTCCCTTGGGTGAACACTGGCCACAGACCAGCGGAGGGGACCATTTTCCTACCTGCTGGGGCCGCGCCCCCTCGCCAGCTCAGCGCCCAGGTGGCCGCAGAGCGCGGCAAGCAGCAGACAGGTGAGGCCCAGCACCAGGGCCAGCGCGGCCAGCGAGGCTGCCAGCGGCAGCAGCGCCCCGGCCGAGTCCTCCGGGAGCCCCGCGCCGGCGCCCAACTCCGGGCCCAGCCCGTCGGAGCGTGCGCCCCGCAGCTCCGCACGACCCGCCTGCAGCTGGAACAGCAGCTGCGCGCCCAGCACCGCCAGCACCGCCGCGGGGACGCCCAGCAGGGTCATCGCAGCCAGCACCCGGCCGCCGTAAGACTGGGCCATGTCGGGGGGTTGGGCAGCAGCGCTTCACGGGTCTGCCGGGCAGTCCAGGAGTAAAAGAGAGTTAGGGGAAAGAATTTTAGGAGGGGTGACGTCCGAGGGGCTCCGAGGGGTGGAGCCTCATGGAATGTCTGAAAGTTGGGGGGCCACCAGGAGCTTAGGGTGCTGCTGGCGGTCGGGATGAGACTGGCGGAAACTTGAGCCAGTCTATTCTCTTCCTTCGGGGGACCCTACCGGCGCCTCCTCCCGGCCTCCAGGCCCTAGAGGGGCAGGGCCAGTGTGGGGCGGGGCCAAGAAGGGACCGAGGCTCCCCGGGGAGAAGGCGGGTAGTGGCCTCGCAGGTCCGTGAACTCATTAAAATGTCTCCACCCCCGCTCGCTGCCCAGACACACCTGCATTATTGTAATGAGCGCCCCCCCTCCCCCCCGTGGTGCACGAGTTAAGGAGCAGCCCTGGGAAGCTGTCGGCAGCCACTGTTCCCGGCCAGGGAGCTGACCCACATGGCGCGGCAGACCTCGCCTCACATGCCCGCTGCTCCCCTCAGCGGTGGACTTTGTCAGTCTGGCTGTTCTGCTCCCCTCTGTCTCTGGTGAATCCTTTCACACACCCCGCCCGCACTTCTGGCCTGTACCCCAGTTCTTGTATGAGTAAATAAATAAATCTTAAGAAAAAAAAGGCATCTGAAGGAATTTTAAAATAGTTCATTTTGCAGCTTTATCGTGCAGCGACTTCACCTCCGCCCACCTTTCACTTTTCAAGGCTTTGCAGTGCAGCTGCCTTTCCCCAGCCCTCCTGAGTCCCCCCCAACCCGCAAGGGTCAGCCGCGTCCCCCCCCCCCCTTCAATGGAATCGCGTGCTCTGTGGCCTTTGTGTCTGGTCTCACCCAGCTTCATGTTTCTGAGGCTCATCCACATGGAGGCGTGTCAGGGCTTCGTCCCTGCTCATGGCTGGGCGATGCTCTGCTGTGTGGCTGGGCACATTTTGGGGGGATTTTTATTTATTTATTGTTTTAAAAGTTAAGTGAAACTTACATGCCATTAAATGAAGCATTTTGAAGTGAATAATTCGGTGATAGCTAGTACACATATTATATTATGGAACCACCACTTCTATCTAGTTTTAGGACATTGCATCCGTCAAGATGCAATGATCAGTCACCATTAAGTAGTCACTCCCTAGAGGAATTAAATAAGGGATAAGGAAAAAAATTATAATAAATTAAAAATCAAAATCAACAGGCAACTATAAAGCAGAAATGTTCTGCAGGGGGCAAGGAGGGAGAAGGATCAAAACAGGGGTGGGAAGAGCACAGGGGACTGTGATGGTGCCCCGGGGAACTGGTGGTGGGACTATTACGGGGGCTACACTGAGGAGAAAGCATACATTGTAGAGAAATGAAGAATGATGTAAAACAAACATCTCTATAGATAATTATCAAAATGTAAGGTGTGTTGTGTGCATATATGTATATGTATACACACACACACACACACACACACACATATAGCCTAACCATCCTATTGGTGACACAAGCTATGCAACGTCCATCGTCCGACAGATTCCGGGTGGATCGGGATAAGTTCTGAAAAATCAGACTGTCCACTGCTAACTTATGTTATGACCTCCCTTTTTTGTATAAACATGATATCAAAATATTCTGAGCAACATTCAGCTTATAACTGGATTGTCTTAGCCACACAGGCGGCCGCCTGGTTCTGGCAAGCTGCCCCGGGAGGAGAAATTCCTCTGTCTCCTGAGACAAAAGGCAAGCCCCAGGAGAAATAAGACCCCAGGACATAAAAACTCCTGGGAAGCTTCCTTGGTTTCTTTAAATAAAAAAGCAAACCTCAGATAAGGCTCCCAGGGCATAAGGACTCATGGACAAATTTTAACCTTGACTACACAGGTGTTGTTTGATATACAACTGTATAACTTTCTCTTAATTTACTCCTTTTTAAAACAAGCACTAACTACTCTCCGCTAGCCTTAAATTAGGCACTAGCTTTTCTTTAGACAATCACTGATAACACTGCTAACACAATTTATTACTACCTCAAGACCCCTAACAACCTTTTGCTAACAAGCTCACCCTTTCCCAGACCTCTCTTCCTTTGAGTGATAACTAGACAGCTGTATACATGATAACTATCACAAAACGTATAATCTGTTATACCATAAATTGTTAAGAGAAGAATGCTTTTTCCCCTTGTCCTTGAGAATGTTTTATGGAGATATCTCATTAACTGACCCTATGCATTATTACAATTAACTACTTGCTACACAGTATAAATAAAGACCTGCTGAAGGGATAGCAGGAAGACTTGCACCCTATCCTGACTCCCGTGTCTTCCTCGCACCCGCTCCTGTCTCCCCTTTTGGAATATCCGCTCGCCGACGCCTTCCCATCTTAGGGTCCTACCTGTCCTGACTCCAGACACCTCAAAAGTTGGAGCTAGGGCCCTCCCTGGTGGCGCAGCGGGTTAAAGCCCTGCACTGAGAATCTAAAGCCGCTTCCGCATGAGTTCGATTCCCGCCTGCCCCGGAGGTGACCACATGGCGCGGCAGACCTCTCCTGGCCCGGCAGACCTCTCCTGGCCCGCCCGCTGCTCCCCTCAGCAGTGTACTTCGTCGATCTGCCTGTTCTGCTCCCCACTCTGTCTCTGGTGAAGCCTCTCGCCGCCCCTGAGCCTCTGGCCTGTACCCCAGTTCTGTATGCACAGATAAATAAATCTTTAAAAAAAAAAAAAGTTGGAGCTAGTCTCCAACATATTGGTTTTTTTTGTTTTTTTTTAAAGATTTATTTATTTGTGCATACAGAACTGGGGTACAGGCCAGAGGCTCAGGGGCGGCGAGAGGCTTCACCAGAGACGGAGTGGGGAAATGAACAGGCAGATGGACTGAAAACAGGTCGCCTGACAAGGTACACTGCTGAGGGGAGCAGCAGGCGGGTCAGGAGAGGTTTGCCACGCCATGTGGCTCACCTCTGGGGCAGGATCGAACTCATGCTGAAGTGGATTTAGCTCCTTAGTGCTGTGCTGTAACCTGCTGCGCCATCAGGGAGGGCCCTTGGTTGTTTTTTTTTTTTTTTAAGATTTACATATTTATACATACAAGAACTGGGGTACAGGCCAGAGGTGTAGGGCGTGAGAGGAATTCACCAGAAACACAGTGGGAGCAAAACAGGCAGATGGACTGAAATACACCACTGAGGGGAGCCGCAGGCAGGTCAGGTCTGCTACGCCGTGTGGGTCACCTCTCTGGCTGGGACTCGAACTGGTCCTACAGTGGCTGTGGCTAGCTTCACAGTGCTGTGCGTAACCCATTGCACCACCAGGCAGGGTCTTCCTATTGGGTTTTGATTGCACTTCCCTGATGTTGAACTTGTTGGCCATTTGTATATCTTTTTTGAAGAAATGTCTGTCCATCTCTTCACTTATTTTACAGCTAGGTTGTGAGTCTTGCTCTCCCATGGCACTCTGCCTCCCCTACAGTGCACCATGTATAGTTTCCCCACTGCCTGAGGCTCCCTAGAGGCAGAGCCTGAAGACAGACCAATGACTACCGCCAGCCTCCACCACCTTATTTTTCAGAGTCTGGGGCTCTGCCTAGGACACAGTAGGCCCACAGTAAATACTCACTGCACACATGAATGACTGAATAGCCTTGGAATTCTGCTCTGAAATTCCTACACAGTGTGAAATATCAAATCTGGAAATGGCTTCCAGCATATTCTTGACTGACCCAGAACATAGTGAATGAGACTGCCTTGGCCTCCTGCATGCAGGGTCTTGTCTTAATACACTTGGGCTTGCATAAGCCATCACCCTGGACTTTGTAGATGAAGAAAGAGGCACAGAGGGGTACACTGACTCCCTGGGTCACACAGCCAGCACAAGCTGGGTGGAGTTGAACCCAGCAGCCTGGTTCATCCCACTGTTCTATTCTATCCCACAAACGTGTTTGAGATCCTGCTGGTTTTGCATTTCCTTGTCTTCTTTCTGATTTTTGAAGTCAGTATTTTTTTCAGGTTTCAAAACCAGGGTTCTCTAGGAAGAGTTTGTTAAGGCACACCCTAGTCAGTGCCTTCAAATGGCTCTGTGGGAGAGTACCAGGTGAACTTCAGATCCAGATACCTTCTCCTTTGCTGTATGGCTTGTATTCCCTTAACCTCTCTGGGCTTCCTCGTGTGTAACAGGAATCAGCATATTCATTCACCACATTTCAGCTTAATATACCCATCCTCTTTTATCATCACCAAAGTTAGGATGAATTTTCCATGTTTTACAAGTTAGGAAAAGTTCCAAATTTGGCTATTAAGGGCTCACTGACTCATTTGGTATGGAGCCACTCCTCTGTTCCAGGGGTTGGGATACATATATAACACATTTGTATTTATTCATTCAACAAGCAAATGGGAAACCTACTGACTTTGGGGAACAGTGATGACACTAAGGTAGAACATCTAGCTTGCCCTTTGTAGGCTGGTGGCCTTATGAGGGAGGCAAACAAACATGCTAAATTGGACTAGTCAAGGGACAATTCTATACAATAGCAAAAGTCATCAGAGTGCTAGCTCAAATCTCACCATATTTGTTTGGGGCTGAGAGGCAGATATGAAGACTTGGCGCTATACTTGGTGTGTGAGAGTGGCTTTCATGTTTGGGGGGTGGGAATCTGGCTTTAATGTGGGAAGTTAACCTTACATGTAGGTTAACATTCTCAGGTTGACCTTGTTTCCTGGGCAAGGTTCCAAGCTGACCCTTCCTTACTAACGCTCTCATGAAGGTGGAGTGGGAGTTATGCCCCCTGTTTGCTATATTAGACAGGAAGTGGGAGACTTGGAGAGGAGCAAAGACCTGTCCCCATGACAGTCTGACAGGATGAGTGACCACTTCGGCCTTACTATTCATATTACAGGGCAGGGAGAGAGTAGCACCATCAAGCCCCCAAAACTCCCTGCTGCAAATAGTTTCTGCCATCTGCTGCGTCAATATAAGACATAAGAGCTTTAATGAATATACAATATGAAAAAGACAATCAAACACCCAAAGTTACTCAACCCCTTGTGGGTCAAAGTCCACTCAAAAGGCATTGGCCCAAAGCAAGGCCTGAAAGCCTGCCACAAGCCTAAAGCGCCTTCTGGCCGGGACCCAAAGAAAAGGGTCAGAATTAGCCAGACAGGCCCTCTCTGGTGGTGCAGCAGCTTAAAGTGCTGCACTACAGCTAGCCACAGCCACTGCAGTGCTACTACTTATCGATCCCCAGCCCCCAGAGGTGATCCACAAGGCATGGCAGACCTCTCCTGTCTCGCCTGCTGTTTCCCTCAGCTGTGTGTACCTCATCAATTTGCCTGCTCTGCTCCCCACTGTCTCTGGTGATTCTTCTTACTGCCCCTATACCTCTGGCCTATACCCCAGTTCTGTATGTATACATAAATAAATCTTTTTTAAAAAGAAAAAAAAAAAGGAAATAGCCAGACAAATCTGGGAGGAAAAGAACAAAATCAAAATCAAGACAAACGTTGCCATAGTGAACCTCCCCACAGGTCTCTCACTCACACCTGTTTCAACCAGTCCAGGACCTGGCCTGCATCCTGCTTCCTTCCTCAGACTCCTCTCCAGATTCCTCTCTTCTTTGCTCAGCTCCACCCTCCTGGGTGGGGCAGGGAACCTGGAACTTCCCCTTTTCCTGGGGACCACCCTGTTACACTCAGGCAGGGACGCTTGAGGAGCACTAGATGGGATAATAACAATGATGCTGATGGTAGCATGTCTGCCCTGAGATATGTCAGAAAGGACATTACTTTTTAAAAATATTTATTTATTTATGCATACAGAACGGGGATACAGACCAGAGATGTGGGGGGCCAGGGTGAGAGGATCCACCAGAGACAGGGGGTTGTTGCGTCAGGCAACACCACATTGGTAAAGAAATGGAAATCGCAGAGAGCTACATAATGCAGGACGCTGCTGAAGAGCAAGATCCTGGCCTTTTTATTGATGAACAGCATTAGTCATCTGGGGAAGCAGAAAAGGAAAGGAAGAAGCCGAAGGAGGGGAAGGGTGGAGCTGTATTTCTCCTCTTGGTGTTTGAGTCCAGTCCGGATTCCCCATTCAGGATTTCACTGTTATCAATAAGGCGTTGTACTGGTCAGCTTCGGGGGCCCTTTGTTATACATCTGTCAATGGCCTCCCGGGTGTTCCTGGTCATACCTCTCGATGCACACCCTTCCCAGAGTGATTCAGCTTTATGCTCTTGATATGAAAGTCACCTTGTAGGGTTGGGCTCTTATGACCTGGCTCTTCTGACCTTGCTTTAGTAATACAGAACTGTAGGTAACAAAATGGAGGCTGGACAGGCTGCTTACGATTAGCAGACCCATAGTGGGGTGCAGAACAAGCAGATAGACTGCAATACTCTTCTGAAAGGAGCAGCGGGCAGGTCAGGAGAGGTCTGCTGTGCCATGTGGGTCACCTCCCTGGCCAGGGATTGAACTCATGCTGCCGTGGCTGTGATAGCTTCATAGTGCTGTGCTTTATCCTGTTGCGCCACCAGGGAGGGTCTAGAAAGGAAATTCCTAAAAACTTTTATTAAAAAAGCCAGCAAGGGCCCTCCCTAGTGGTACAAGGGGTTAAAGCTTAGCACTATGATCACTGCAACTTGAGTTTGATCTCCTGCCAGGGAGCTGACCCACATGGCATGGCAGATCTCTCCTCCCACCTACTGCTCCCCTCAGCAGTGTATTCCAGTCAATCTGCCTGTTTTGTTCCCCACTGTCTCTGCTGAATCCTCTCAACCCCACCCCAACTCTCGAGCATCTCTGGCGGGTACCCTAGTTCTTGTATTTATAAATAAATCTTAAAAAAAAGTAATAAAATAAGAGCCCTCCCTGGTGGTGTTATAGGGCACCTCAATTCAGAGAGAGGCACCTCTGAAGCCCCAAAACCTGCCTGCTCTAAGTGGGTTCTGCCATCCGCCGCAACAAGACAAAACATATAAAGCTTTAATGAAAAGTGACTTTAATACAGTGAATATACAATATGGAATACAAAGAATGTAACTTCTAAATCAAACACCTGAAGTTACCCATCCCCTCGTGGGCAAAAGTCAACCCAAAAGGGATTGGCCCAAAGCAAGGCCTGAAAGCCTGCCACAAGACTAAAGCACCTTCTGGCCGGGACCCATGGAAAAGGGTCAGAAATGGCCAGACAAATCTGGGAGGAAAAGAGCAAAATCAAAATCAATATAAACACTGCCATAGTCACCTCCCTACAGGGATCTCACCCACATCTGCCTTAACCAGTCCAGGGTCAGGAAACAAGCCCGGTTTCTTCATCACATGTTTGCTGCTCCATGTGGCTTCCTTAGGTCTCCTTCTTCTCCATCTGCCTTTCTTCTCTCTTCTTCTCTCTCCTTTTTCTCTGCTCAGTTCCACCCTCTTTCTGGGTGGGGCAGGGAACCTGGAACTTCCCTTCTCCTAGGGACCACCCAGTTACAGTGACACAGTGGGTTAGAAATGCAAGCTAGCAGCAGCTGCCTCAGTGTGAGTTTGATCCCTGCCAAGGAGGTGATCCACATGGCGCAGCAGACCTCTCCTATCTCACCCACTGCTCCCTTCAGCAGTGTCCTTTGTCGATCTGCCTGTTCTGCTCCCCACTTTCTCTGGTGAATCCTTTCACTGCCCCTGCATCTCTGGCCTGTACCCCAGTTCTGTATGCATAAATAAATATTAAAAAAAGAAATAAACGCTGGGCAAGCTGGTGACTTAGCATTAGGTACAGAGGCTAAGAGATGTTATCACATAGGGTCTAACTACCCATTTCACAATGGGGCAACTGAGATTCCCCAAGTTCTGCAGCTGTAACCTGAAACAGGTGGCCTCATCGACCTGAACTTCAATGCCCTCACCTGGTTTGGGGGAGGGGTGATCATAAAATGAGATGCTCGGCCAGTTCTCAGGCCTCAACGATCTCCCAGACTTCGAAGCCGAGAGCCCTGCAAGAAGGCCCTTTGCTGAAATCCAGCAAGGGGCATGCATGAATTACAGATTCACAGTCGCCCCAACTCCGCCACCAGGGGGCACCAGAGGTAAAGCCAAAGGGTTCGCGCGCGAGCGCGTCTGGTTCAGGTTACCTGGGTAGTAGGGCCTGGCCTTTTTTTTTTTTTTAATTCCAGAGAAAAAGACTTAGAGATGGGAGGTGACTGTCCTATAGTCACAGCTGGGAAGTAACTCCAGGGGTCCCCGGAGGGACAAAGACAAGGGGAATACTAGCTTTCACTGGTGGCCCAGGACCCCAGCGCTCATGATGCTGAATATTAAAACTTAGCCCGTGCAAAATACAAATTTGTTGGTAAAGGGTTGTTATCATTCTGTGTATGAACTGTGTGGGCAGCTCACTTAATGTACCTTCTCAGCACTATTATCATTCAATTTGAGTTTACATTTTTCTGCTTTGAAAATATTAACCACCCTGATTGTCCCAGAGTTTCAAAATCTTTCTAGAGACTCTGTTTGACCATCCCAGTCCTGAAGGGTCAGACGCTGCTTTGGAGGACTGGGACCCGCTTGAGGGGGGGGTCTCTCAAGTTAAAAAAACACTGCTACCCACCCTGCCCCATGTTCACCTTCTGTAACAGGGTGGTCCCTAGGAAAAGGGGAGTTCCAGATTCCCTGCCCCACCCAGAAGGAGGGTGGAGCTGAGCAGAGAAAAAGAGAAGAGAAGCAGGATGGAGAGCCAGGAGACCTGAGGAAGCCACATGGAGCAGCAAGCCTGTGAGGAAGAAGCCGTGCTTGTTTCCTGACCCTGGACTGGTTAAGGCAGATGT
>NW_004567125.1:30809583-30836106 GCF_000260355.1 Condylura cristata | reverse complement strand
CGGCCAGAAGGTGCTTTAGTCTAGTGGCAGCTTTCAGGCCTTGCTTTGGGCCAATCCCTTTTGGGTTCACTTTTGCCCACGAGGGGATGGGTAGCTTCAGGTGTTTGATTTAGAAGTTCTACTCTTTGTGTTCCGTATTGTATATTCACTGTATTAAAGTCCCTTTTCATTAAAGTTTTATGTGTTTTGTCTTGTTGCGGGGGTTGGCAGAACCCACTTAGAGAAGGCAGGTTTTGGGCTTTAGGGTTTTTCCTCTCTCCCTGTCCTATAACAGATTTTGTCCTGTAACACTTCCACCTTACTCACACAGGGGTTCCCCATCAGAATCTCCTCATGTAACAGGGTGGTCCCCTTGTAACAATCACAGCCCCGGTCCCCTTCTGGGGGTGAGCTTCACAAGAGCCCATCTCCCCAGCCCACCCCGGCAGCCTGCCCGCCCTCCCCCAGTCTCAAATGCTGCGCGCCCCCTGTGCCTCCCCCACACCGGCCCGGCTGGGTCATCCCAGACCACCTTCTGCCTGCCGAGTGCGATCCAGACCAGGGCCTCCGCGCAGCTCAGGAGAATCCCCCGTACGCCCCCACGCTCCTCTGGGAGATTCATCACAGAACCCCGACCCCTGCTCTCCTCTCAGAGATCAGAGCAGCTCCCAGCCTCGGGATCCCCGGCGGGGCTGCGCCCCTCGTCTGGGCTGCCTCGCGTCCGCCTCGCCGGCTCCACACTGTACTTGCGCCGGCGCAGCGGCTCAGTGAGGCTCCGCGGCGGCGCGGGGTCGTCCAGGTCCTCCGGCAGCAGAAAGCTGCGATCCAGCAGCTCCGCCGCCTCCTGCCAGTTGGCGAAGCAGGCTGGGCCCAGACGCCGGATCTCCTCGGTCGCATCCCTCGTGAGCACTTCCCCGCCTGGCTTCAGTACCACGACTGTGGGGAGACGCTCCACAGAGAACTGGCGTCTGAGGTCCCTGCGGGGTGGGGGTGGGGACAGGTCAGTCGGGCCGGCCCCTGACCGCACAGCCTTCCTCCTGGTATTCAGTGGGAGCCTTCTGTGCACTGCCTGATGCCGGGCTCTGGGGGCCGGCGGGGCCGGCGGGGCCGGCGGGACAGGCCCCCACCTCAGCCCTATTGCTTAGACGGTGACCCCTGCCTGGATGGCTCTCCCCAGCCCTGCGAGGAAGACCTGCTTGTGCTGCTGTCTTCCTTGTGTGTGCCTCAGTGTGCTACCTGTTGTCACCTAACCTCAAATCACCACTGGGGCGAGGGTGTCCCAGGCAGACGGTACCCCTGGTGTAAAGGTCCCTAGACTGGGGTTGCAGCCTTAGGCACGCTGACCCTCTTGGCTTGGGGGTACATCAGAGCCCAAGCTAGACTGGTTTGAAGCAGGACCCTCAGGAGACCTGGGCCAAACCTTGGACCAAACCTCACCTCTAGGCCAGAGTCCTGCACAGTCAACATGGAGCAGAGCCAGCTGCTAGACTGGGCCTCTCCTTAGGATTCTGAATTTTCACCCACTGAGTTCCTGGGTTATTTTCCCACATGGAGAAGACGTGGAATTTATTCATCCCACAGGAGTTAAGTTGCCAGACAATGAGGAGAAATACAGGACACCGGGTTAAATTTGAATTTCATAGCAACAGCAAATCAATTGTTAGTCTATCTCAAGTAAGTGGGGATGTACTTATGCTGTATTACTTACTTATTATTCATGTGAGATTTGTGTTAACTGGGAGCCTGTCTTTTTTTTTTTCCCCTGGCAACTCTGTATGGGGACAGAGGCCAGCGCTGGGAGCTAGGAAGAAAGGACTCCACGCGGGGAAACTGCACTCGCCTGGGTGGGTGATTGTACAGAGGGACCCGTTCGAACCAGGTCTGTTTTGAGCTTTGATGTTCTTCCAGCCAAAGTTTCTGCCCCAGGGAGAGAAATGTTGCCAGTTTCCAGGTAAAAAATAGAGGCTGCAGGCGGCAGTAGGTGTGAGCAATTTTGATAATTCTGAGTGGAGAGGTTAGCGATCTATGACCAGAAACCTCCATTTTGTGTAAGGAAATGAAGGACAGGCAAAATGTGACAAGATTGCCAACTCACTTTCAAACTCACCAACACTACATGATGCAGATCAAGCAAAGATGGCAAAATGTTCACAGTTTTGTGGGGTTCCATGGTATGCTTGTCAACTTTGGGGAGTGTTTGAACATTTTCATAATTAAAAGTTGGGGTTTGATATCTCCTTGCCAGGGAAGAATTCAACTACTTCTTTTCAGCTCCAGTGCCTGCAACGGCTCCCAGCTACTCTGAGGATCACATAACTCACGTTTTCTTCAGGCGGTGTTTGGGACTGTACTCCTGTGGTGCCTGTTGAATTCTCATAGTGGAATTACTTACAATTCCCTGAGCTGACTATACTTTCTCTAAAGGTTTCTGAGCTGTGACACCCCCTTCCCTTTTTACATCATCCTTGGGAGCCTCTTTCTAAAGCTATTTTCTTGGCTAGGCATTCTCTGACCCTCAAGTCTCAGCAAAGTCTCCCCATAATATTTCCATAGGTTATCCTCTGGACTATTATTGCATCGTTTCGTTGTATCTGGACTATTATTGCATCATTTTATTATTTATTTATTGAGTCTTTATTTCATATCTGTTTCCCATTTTTATTTTATATCTGTCAGAAGCTCATGGGAACTAGATGGAAATGGACATATATGGTCATGCCCCTCTACTCACAGTTCTTAGTACATGTACTGGACCAGATGCATCACAAACATTTATTTCATTGTCAGCAGAAACACCCCCTCATCCAAGAAGCCCTCCTTGATTTTCCCTCCCCTCTCACCTCCTCAGGTCATCCTCAAAAGGCAGGAAGAGCCACTTCTTGGGCATGTCTCTGAGGAACAGGTCCTGCTGCTCCTCTGAGTAGTCCTGGGACACGTACACCAGGGTGAGCTGTGCAGCCCTCAGCACATAGAATTCATCTGTGAGCTGTGTGAAGAAGTCCTTGAGGACAGGTAGGAAGGCCTGGCACCGCGAGCATGTCCCAGCACCAAAGAATAACAGCACTAGTCTGTTCTCCAACTTGCGGCTGAGTTCAGCCTCTGTGTCCAGCTCATCCTGGTCACTGTTGTTGCGAATCAGGATGTGTCCAGAGAACAGGGAGGCCATGGCAGCCTGGCTGGGTGCTGGGGCTAGAGCTGTTTCTGTGCCTGGATTAGGGATCTTCAAGAGGGCAGGTTTCCGACTTCACTAATCTGCTTAAACTGAAACCTCATTCCATGGTGCTTCTGAGGGCAGGGGTGGGATGCCCCTTAGTAGAGAGCTGTAAACTCATTGTAAAATTGCATAGAATTGCAAAGGAAACAAATCATACTGACGTATGGTGCCCAAAAATTGTATTACGTGGTATAAATATATATGCTCTTCTTCTTCTTTTTTTTAAATATATGTTTATTTTTACATCATTTTGTACATTTTTTTTTCATCTCAATTGTAATCCCGCGGGTTTCCCATCACCAAGTCATCCATGTGCCATCACCATAATCCCATGCACTTCCCCCCCGCGCCCCCGCGCCCGTTTTTGATCCCATTCCCCACTCCACCCCCGCAAAATGTCTCTGGTATATGGCTGTTCATTATTCTTATTATTTTCTTGCCTGGTCCATTATACTCCAGCTGTTGGGGACTCTTTTTTCCCCCAACATGGATTATTGGGGGGCAGAACAGGCAGGGTCTGGAGGTGGGAGCTGTGTCGGCGAGGAAAAAAGGAGGAGTGGGCATGAGGAAGACATGGGAGTGGGAGTTGGGTGCAAGTCTTCCCATTCTGCTGTCAGTAGTTTGTTTATACAGTTTAGGCGGGCAATTAACATATGAATGGGGCTGAGATGACAATCGTTTTTCTGAGAGCAGTTTGGGGTCATACTGACCTTAATTTTTACTAAGACATCTTAGAGGGTAAAGTAAGGTAAGGATTAGGGTGGAGTGACTCTCTTGTAAGTCAATCACAAAGAGATACAGTAAGGTTCCTCAAAAACTGAATAGAGGATTTAGGTGAAAACTAAAATAGAGGATTTATTTTAAAACTAAACAGAAAACTTAAGCAGTTCTTTAGAAGGATTATGTGAGATAGAGGACATAAGGGATTTGGGTTCTTGTCTGCACAGTAAAAGAATTCTGATTATTCTAGTGCTGCCTTGTCTGACAATATTAATTTTGTTATAATTGTTTTTATTAATCAGCCAGTTGTAATATTTTTGATTCCAAGAGAACTTTCCCATCCGGAGGCAGCGCTTGCTCACCTGAGCCAGGCAGCACCTTATGAGGCTGAGGCAGTCCAGTAGAAAACTGATGGTTGCTTTGAATATTTTGACTATACGGAAAAAGGGGGGGGTCGTAACATGAGCTAGTGTGGAAATTCTGATTTTTCAGGGCATTTCCCCTCCATGCGGAATATGTCTGACTGTAGAGGTTGCTTAGCTTGAATCATCCTGCTATGAGCGAAACCATCTGGTATTTTTCTTTTTCTTTCTGGCTTATCTCACTAAGCATGATCTTTTCCAGCTCCATCCAAGCTGCTGCAAAAGACATGTGTTTCTTTTTTTTTGGTTGCTGAGTAATATTCCATTTTGTATATGTATATACTCTTCTTTTTTTTTTTTAACGATTTATTTATTTATGCATACAGAACTGGAGTACAAGCCAGAGGTGCAGGGGTGGTGAGAGGATTCACCAGAGATAGAGTGGGGAGCAGAACAGGCAGATTTCCGAAGTACACTGCTGAGGGGAGCAGCGGGTGGGTCAGGAGAGGTCTGCCATGCCTATACTCTTCTTTTAAAGTGCATCAATTAATTTTAATTCATGAGGGTGCTACTAATTGATTTCCAAGTTGAGATAAGTGAAAAAGACATTTTCACTTATGCAGTGACAAGTATGTGGCATGAGATTATTTTTGATTCCCACTGGTGACAAAGTCACAGGCCAGCTGATGCCTGCTTTAACACAGCATACTAAATTCCAGTTAGAAAGTAAAGTAAACAAACATGTCTGTTTTTCTTCCACCCTTTTGAATTCTCTCTGGACAGCCTACGTAAGATTCTTGAATTGGCTGGGGCGTTTTTTTTTTTTTTTGGCATAAAAGAACTGGGGTATATATAGGTCAGAGTTGCAGAGAGGTGAGAGGACTCACCAGAGAGAGTGGGGAGCAGAACAGGCAGACTGACTGAAATACATTTCTTTCTTTCTTTTTTAAAAAAGATTTTATTTATTTATGCATACAGAATTGGAGTACAGGCCAGAGGTGAAAAGCGGTGAGAGGATTCACCAGAGACAGAGTGGGGAGCAGAACAGGCAGATAGACAGAGGACACTGCTGAGGGGAGCAGCGGGGGAGGCAAGAGAGGTCTGCCAGGCCATGTGGATCGCTTTTGGGGTGGGGATCAAACACTCTGAAGTGGCCACGACTTGTCTTAGCTTCACAGTGCAGCGCTCCAACCTGCTGTGCCTCCAGGGAGGGCCCTGGAATACATTTCTAAGGGAAGCAATGGGCAGGGCAGGAGATGTCTGTTAAACCTGGCCAGGGATCACACTCTGGCCATAGAGGTGATACTGCTGAGACTCAAATTTTAGGCACCAGGGAGGCTTTGGCTTTTTTTTTTTTTTTTAAGATTTGTTTATTTATGCACACAGAACTGGGTACAGGCCAGAGGTGGGGTTGGTGGTGAAAGGATTCACCAGAGACAGAGTGGGGAGCAGGTGGATCTACTGAAACACACTGCTGAGGGGAGCAGTGGGTGGGTCAGGAGAGGTCTGCCGTGCCATGTGGGTCAGCTCCCTGGCTGGGCTAGAATTCCTGCTGCAGTGGCTGTGATAGCTTCATAGTCCTGAGCTTTAACCAACTGCACCAGCAGAGAGGACCCTGTTCTTTTTCTAACTGCCTCAGAGCTGCTGTGCTGCTTTTACTTGTTTCTGTGGGACACCCTTTACTTTTCTCATCCTCTGCCCCCCCCCCATCCTGGCAATCTCTCCTGGCATAGAAAGTTTAGAATTATGGCCACAGTAGTTTGTGGGCCCTCTTCCATCAAGAGCTAGAGGCTGATGCACTGGTGGTACAGGGATTAAAATCTCAGTGCTGTAACAGCCACTGCAGCACGAGTTTGAGCTGACCCACATGGCACAGCAGACCTTTCCTCTCACCCACTGCTCCCCTCAGCAGTGTATTTCAGTAGATCTGCCGATTCTGCTCCTCATTCTGTCCCTGGTGAATCCTCTCACTCCCCACACCTCTGGCCTACACCCCAGTTCTTGTATGCACAAATAAAAAAAGTCTTTAAAAAATAAAATAAAGGGCCAGATAGTAAATAACCCTGCCACTGTCATACAAAAGCAGCTGGAGACAATATGTAAATGAATTTATATATCTAGATTCCAATATAACTCTAATTATACCATCTGAAATTTGAATTTTATATAATTTTCATGGGTCATGAAATAAAGTTGACTCTTAAACAGTGTGAAGGAAGGGGAACTGACTGATTCTCACCCAGTTGAAAATCTGAGTATGTCTTTTGACTCCCCAAAATATTTAACTGCCTCCTCCTCCCTTAGTATCTGACGGTATTCGTTTCAGAACCCTCTATGGGATACCCAAATCCTAAGACACATAAGTCCTTACTATTGGCCTCTGTATCTATCTACAACTTCTACATTTGTGGATTCAGCCAAGCTCAGATGTTAAGAGACCTCATATCCATCCAGTGGATATGAAGGGCTGACTATATTTTTTGAAAAAATTCTAAGCGGCCCCATGTAGTTCAAACCCATGTTGTTCCAGAGTCAATAAGATTAGCCTTTTGATATTTTCCAACCACTCAAAATCATTAAAGTCATTCTTAACTCACAGGGAGCCAGGCTTAACCTGGTTGCAGACCTCTGCTCCAGCCATGTGGAAGAGAACTCAACACCCAGCCAATAACCAGCATCAGGCCATGCTGTGACACAGGTGACCCCAGACCAGACAAAAATGGGACAGAGCAGAGTGACTGGGCCAGGTGAGCTAGCAGAGGACCCACTGGATGTTAATCTATGTTGCAGGAAACCATTTACGTAGGGGTGGCTTGTCACACAGTGATAGTTGGCTTTAGGATTAAAAGAAGTTGTTAGTACAGGCTTTAAACAATAAAAAGGGATCACAAA
Organism: Condylura cristata; assembly: GCF_000260355.1. NCBI lineage: Eukaryota > Metazoa > Chordata > Mammalia > Eulipotyphla > Talpidae > Condylura > Condylura cristata. The sequence goes on along the minus strand of NW_004567125.1, from coordinate 30,828,939 downwards.
ATCCTCCTGCCCTGAACTACAACTCATGTTGAAACCTCTCTGAGCACTGGATCTTATTCATAGTAGTCACCTCTTAGTCCTGGGAGTGCCATGTGGGTCAGTTCCCTGGCCAGGGATCAAACTGGTGCCGTGACTATGGATATCTTCATAGTACTGAGACTTAACCTCCTGTGCCACCAAGGACGCCCGGCCCTATCCCATTCTTTAACTCAAAGTATATGCTCCCACTTTGCTCCACTGTTATTTAGAACCCACCTCTGTGTAGATTCCCTCATCTGTAATTAAATTCAGTCTTTTCTCTAAGAAATCTAAGTGATGCTAATTAGATTGCCTAACCAGCCTGAGAAGAACCCAGGGGGTGGGGAAATTTCCTCTCCATTCCTACAATGCAAGGCTTTGTGAAAAGGCCCATTCCAGATACATTCCTTCTTTATTCTATTTAGAAACAATTTCCTGGTCAGATTTTCCTCACCTCAGTTAGAACCCCAGGAAGTCCCAGCTTGTGAATTCATTAATTACTGAGAAAATGGAGAATGCTTCTATTTTATGAGGTGCTGGTGCTGGGATCCTTTTTTTGGAACAGCCCTATGAGGTCCATATGCTTTTTTTTTTTTTTTTTAAAGATTTATTTATTTGTGCATACAGAACTGGGATACAGGCCAGAGGCTAAGGGGCGGTGAGAGGCTTCACCAGAGACAGAGTGGGGAACAGAACAGGCAGATCGACCAAGTACACTGCTGAGGGGAGCAGCGGGTGGGTCAGGAGAGGTCTGCCACACCATGTGGTCACCTCTGGGGCAGGCAGGAATTGAACTCATGCAGAAGTGGCTTTAGATTCTCAGTGCTGTGCTTTAACCCGCTGCGCCACCAGGGAGGGCCAGGTCCATATGCTTTTATACCATTACAGAGGAATCATAAACCTCAGAGAAGTTCATTGTGCTGCTATGTCACCCAGCAAATGTCCTGTGTCAGACTACACTGCCAATGACAACTTGATTCCAGCTTTTGTCTATCTCAGAATTTTCAAATTGCAGCAATCTTGACATTTGGGATCAAATATTCATTGTGTGTGGAGTGGGGGCCGTCCTGGGCACTGCAGAGATGATTAGAGAGGGTTCATGGCCTTTACCCATTAACACTGCCCCCACCCCCAGCTGTGAAAATTAAAAATATCTCCAGATGTTGCCTAGGGGAAGGGTGGGGCCAGAATTGCTTCCAACTTGAGAATCGCTGCTCTAACCCATCATCCTTCTGTAATGGGATTAATGGCAGTCACCAACCAATAGATCCATGTCAAGGATGGAAGAAAAGAAAACTTGGAGACACCAGAAACCTGGCTAGCACAATGCTGGGGCTGAAGGTGGGGGTAGAAGTGATTACAGTAGTTGTTAAACTGGCTACCAAAGGAAATTCGTCAGGTGCCAAGGTATCAGACTGCTGATAGTGTGCCAAGGGGCACAGAGCAGAGGTGAGCTTGGAGGTGAGGTTACGGAGATTGAGGGCCACAGTAGAACCTCCGGTCCTTCAAATTCTATATAGTCATCAAAATCCACGAGAACAAACCACTCCACAAAGGAAGGCACCTCTAGAGCGAGGACAGTCTGCCCTGGCGGGGGCAGCACTCCTTTTGCCTGCCTGCCTGTGCCTACACAGGTGTTTCTTTCCACCAACCTTTTCCTTTTGGGGAGCCGCCAGCTCTAGCCCAACACAGGAGACTTGTGACCACCTGGGTGCTTCTCCTCGCTGAGCTCCCTCAGCGGAGGCTCTCCTCAAGGCTGCCCATGTGTGGCTGTGCAGGCCTCTGTTTTAGCAAACCTGCCACTTTTGGGGGCAGCCTTCCTGCCCACTGTGTCTATGCAAGTGTCCTTTACTCTTCTCTCCCTTTTATAATAAACCTGCTTTTTTGGGATACAATAATGTCTCTGTCTTGTGGAGAAACACGCCTGGGAAACTCACCGTTGCCACTGAAAAGGGAGCTCTGGGGAAACTTTTCCCAAGGACCCCGCTCTCCGAACCCAACATCTCTAAAAAACGACTTCACCAGCAGCATGTGACTGTGACCCTACTTGAAAAAGGGTCTTTACAGCTGTAGTACAGTGGAGGAATCAGGGCTCCCATGGCAGCACAACTGGTCAAAGTGCAGCTCTATGAGACTGTCGCAGCCACTGCACCTTATTGGATCCCGGTCAGCGGGGTGACCCACAGGGCACGGCAGACCTCTACTGACCCACCTACCACTCCCCTCCCCTCAGCAGTGTATTTCAGTGCCTCTGCCTGTTCTGCTCCCCACTCTGTCGCTGGTGAATCCTCTCACCGCCCCTGCACCTCTGGCCTGTACCCCAGTTCTGTATGTACAAATAAATAAATTCTAAGGAAAAAAAAAGTGGAGGAATCAAGGTGAAATTGTTGGGAGTTTTAAAAGCAGGGAGAGGGGCACTCCAGAACCCCTAAACCTGCCCACTCAAAATAGGCTCTGCCGTCTGCCACATCAAGACGAAACATATAAGACCTTTAATGGAAAGGAACTTTATTTTTATTCAAGATTTATTTATGCATATAGAACTGGGGTGCAGGCCAGAGGTGCAGGGGTGGTGAGAATATTCCCCAGAGGCAGAGTGGGGAGCAGAACAGGCAGATCGAATAAGTACACTGCTGAGGGGAGCAGCGGGCGGGTCCAGAGAGGTCTGCTGAGCCATGTGGGTCACCGCCAGACAGGAATCAAACCCATGCTCAAGTGGCTTTAGCTTCTTAGTGCTGTGCTTTAACCTGCTGTGCCACCAGGGAGGGCCGGAAAGGAACTTTAATATAATAGTGTGCAATTCAGAAAAGACAAAGAATATAGTTTCTAAATCAAGCACCCAACGTTCCCCATCCCCTCGTGGGTATAAGTCCACCCAAAAGGGATTGGCCCAAAGCAAGGCCTGAAAGCCCGCAAAAAGTCTAAGGCAACTTCTGGTGGGGACCCATAAGAAAGGGTCAGAAATGGCCAGACAAGTCTGGGAGGAAGAGAGCAAAATCAAAATTAAGATAAACGTTGCCATAGTCTCCCCTGCATCTTTCATTCAGTCCAGGACCAAGAAAGAAGAGCAGCTTTTTATATGTCTCTCTGCTCCACATGCCTCCCTCAGGCTCTCCATCCTGCTTTCTTCCTCCTCAGTCTCCTCTCTACATTCTCCTCCCAGTTCAGGGCCCCCTTCCTTTGGGTTGGGCAGGGAACCTGGAACCTCCCCTTTTCATGGGGTCCACCCAGTTACACTGGGAAAGAATGCTTTGAACAAACTCCCCTAACAGGTTTATGGACCCCACCCCCACTGCAGACCAGAGAGATTAAGATGCTGAAGGACTACAAATCCCATAATGTCATCCCGTCAAAGGAAGGATGCTGGGAACGGAGGGTGGAGTTACTCGCCCAGGCTTGGTATATAGGCAGACATGGGCCTTGGGGGGGTCCTTGTTTGTTTTGCCGGTTTTCAGCTTGCTATTGTGGTCTCAGCTCATCAGAACTGGTAGGACAAATTCACCAATTCATCTCTTTTTTTTCCTCCCTGGGTTATTCCTTTCTTCATTTCCTCTTCTTTTGTAAATAAACCTTTAATTCTCCTGTTTGTGTTTGCCTGCAGTTGGGTCTTGGTAGTGCCTTTTGAGAGCGTGGGTGAAGACCACAGTCAGGCGACCTATTTCACACTGAGGTTGCCCTGTAACAGTTTGGCACCAAACTTTTGACCACGTTATAGTTGTCTGTCGAGTTCAAAGTAACTTTCCTTGCTTTGGTAACCCTAGGTGCGTTAGGTCCGCTGGGCACGTGGCCTAACTTTGTCTCAGGAAGTCAGGAGGACTTCGCTTTTCCTTCTGTAAAGCTCGCTCTTGTGGGTGTATTTTTGGCCTAAACATGACCTTGACCATGCACTTAAGCAGTTTTCTCCCTAACATAAGTTCATTCCGTTTTCTTCCAACCTTAGGTTTAAATAACCTTTTCTCTTTAAATGTTACCTCTAGTTCTGTAAACATAAGTGATATGACAAAACCTGGTATATGGCAAGTGATTCTGTTTCTGTATACATCCATGGGTGATTTACAATCCACCCCTATTTTACAATCTGTGCTTCTCGGCCTCTTCCTGGTAATGTGTGTAAGGGCCATTTGCTCCATTTTCGGTTCTGTTAGAGGTGGATGTTCGCCTACTGAGAATGTGCAACAGCAAATTGAGGCTCTTAATTTAGCTATTGCAAGTGTGAGGGATGAGAACCGTACTGCCTTTGATGCAGCCTTTAAGAGTATGCAAGACCAGATACAGGCTATGAGGGAAGAGGATCGCACTGCTTTTGATGCAGCCCTTAAGAGTATGCAAAACCAGATACAGGCTGCCCTCCACAAGTTGGATAAGGCAGAGGCTCAGCTGGTGACTCAGAGGAGGGATAAACCTTCAGAGGGCACGAGGGCTGAGTTGGAAAGGGAGGATTACTCTTTGCTAAACACCTTAAAATCACCAAGACAGAATCCTCTGCATGACAAAACTCCTCTTGTGGGGTCTGAGGCTCCACAGCCTACCCTGTCCTCTGGAGAAGGAACTAATAAATCTCCCCACACTAGGCCGATCTCCCACTTCGGGAGAGAGAGCTGCCCTGAAGCAAGACAGTTAAGTCTTCCCCCAATGCCGAAGGGTGGTCTGAACGTCTGCAGGCAGCCTGCTGTGTATTCTTGGTTGCGTCCTTTCTCTATTGCAGACCTCCTAAATTGGAGGAGCTTGGTCCCTTCTTATAGGCAGAATCCTAAGAGGATGGCAAGCTTGTTTGCCTCTATATTCGTCTCCCACCATCCTAACTGGACAGATATTCAGTCAATGCTGCAAACTCTATTAACTATGGATGAGCAGAGGGTGGTTTTCAGGGAAGCCAGAGAGGAGGCTGATCGTCTCCACCGGCAGAATGTACAATACCCAGAACCAGAGGTGGCTGTCCCAGTGGTAGATCCTAACTGGGACCTCAGTAACAGGGGGGAGATGGAAATGTTAGAACATTATAAAAAATGTTTACTGGTAGGACTGCAGCAGGGAATTACTAAACAGAGGAATTCCAATAAAATTTTACAGCTCCAACAAAGAGCTAATGAGAATCCATCTGAGTTCCTTGAACGAATTATCCAAACATATGCCACCCACACAGATATAAATCCAGATGCCCCAGAAAATGCCCGTCTGATCACTATGGTGTTCATTACATGTAGTGCACCAGATATAAGGAGAAAATTAGCACAGGTGGATGGCGTCCTAGAGATGAGTCGGCCCCAGTTAGTAAATTCAGCGTTTTGGGTTTACAATAACAGAGAGAAAAGGAGACCTAAAGATGCAGCTGTTGTTGTACGGACAGAGTGCAGGACAAGGTTTCAGGGAAACCGGAACAGAATGGGGAGAGGAGACTGGAGGAACGGGAGAAGTGGGGGCGGCCAGAAGACCTGGAGGAGGCACAGGGAGTGGAGGGAGACATGTGAAGAAGTTAACACTCGCTTCTTTGTCCTGGACTGATTGAAACAGATGGACTAGAGCCCCGTGGGAAGGTTAGTGAACAGTGGCAGTTTTTATCTTGATTTTGTTATTTTCCTTTTCAGCCTTGTATCGCTGTTTCTGACCCTTTTCTGTGGTTTCTGCAGGAAGGTGCTTTATTATACTTGTGGCAGGCTTTCAGGCCCAGCTTTGGGTCAACCCCATTTGGCTGGGCACTTAATACCCACAGAGGGGTGGGTGACGTTGGGTGCTTGATTTGGAAACCTTATTCTCTTTGTTGCACACTAATTGTATTAAATTTCCTTTCCATTGAGGTCTTAACACTACAGAGTATTTTTTGCCTTAATATGGTAGATGGCAGAACTTAAGCAGCGAAGGCAGATTGGAGGTTCTGGGGCTGCCTCCATACTGTAGCTGACAAATGGGAGTCCACCATGGTTTTGGTAGCCTGATGAGGAAAGGTGGCTTCCCCATGGCACTGGCTACTGTAACATGTGGTTTCAGTTTTTTTGTTTTTGCTTCAGATATAAGTAGATTGTTGAATACTGGTTTGGTTGTGGAAATTTGTTTTTTGTGCAATTTAGTACTTCCAAAAAGGTTGGATTTTTGTGGAAATTACTGTGAAGTGTAAGCAGTTTTACTAAAAAGATCCTAGTAAGTTAGACCATGTGGCAGACCAAAGATGGTGAGGTGACTACAGCAGTTTGGCAGGCTTTATTTAGTCTTAGATTTTGCTTTTTTAGTCTCCTATTTAATATATTTACTGTCTGTGTTACCCTTTGTTAATTAAAGGTGCTGGGAATTTGGACTTTTGTTTGTGGTTCCTGTTGATTTACTGGTCTGATTCCCAGTTCTAACTGCAATAATGTGGATACTGGGCCCTCCCTGGTGGCACAAGGTTTAAAGACTTGGCCCTATTGATAAGACTTAAGAAAAGAAAAGCCAACAGAAGCATCACTAGACTGACTCACACAAAGAATTGGGTGTAGAAGGATTTATTAGCATATCTGTAGCCATTGACCCAACTACTGAAACCAAGACCCTTAGGTGCCAAAGCCTGCAGACTGCTGTAGGGTATGCAGAGCACTCACCCAAAGGTAAAATATGGAGATTGAGCCCTCTGTGGAATCTCCATTCCTTTCAGATTCTACATAGTTTATTCAAATGCAGCAATCAGGAGCTCCTCCCTGAGTAGCCACCAGTATCAGTGCTGTGTACACTGGCCCCTGGCTCAGTCCTGCCCACCTGGTGCTTCTTTCCTTGCACTCTCCCTCCACAGGGCAGCAGCCTCCTGCCTGCCCCGTGAGACCTGTTCCACACCAGGGCTTCTCTGCACTGAGCTCCCTCAGCAGAGGCTGCTCTTCTCTAGGATCCACCCTGTGACCTTGCAGGCCTCTCAGCAAACCTGCCCCTTTTCTGGGCAGCTCTTCCATCCCTCTTGTGCCTCTAACTGTCCTTTACTTTTCTAGTAAACCTCTTAAAATATAACTAACGACTCTGTCATGGAGGAACTCGTTTGGGGAACTAGCCGTGCTGCTGAAAATGGGATCCCTGGTGAATCCTTTCCCAGAGTGAACCCAGGACCCCACACTCCAAGCCCAGTTATTTAAAAAAACCATTATCAAGCTATTGCAAGCCACTGCAGCATGAGTTTGATCTCCAGCCAGAGGTGACCACTTGGTGCTGCAGACCTCTCCTGACCTGCCCACTGCTCCAGTGCTTTTCAGCAGATCTGCCTGTTCTGCTCCCCACTGTCTCTGAATCCTCATTCCCCCCACCTAGTTCTTGCATACATAAATGAATCTTTCAAAAAATAATGTTGATGCCATGACTTTGGGTTTTGTTGTGACTTATTCATCTCTGCCTTGAGTGGGTTTCCAAAAGCCAACAATTGAGCGATGTCTGTTTAAATTAGCAAATGCTAATTTGCCCTGGCACAATTAAGTCTCTGCACTATGAAGCTAAACCAGGCCAGGGAGCTACCCACATGGCTCAGCAGACCTGTCTCACCCACTGCTTCCCACTCTGTCTCTGGTGAATCTTCTCACCCACTCCACCCCCCCACACCTGGCCTACACCCCAGCTCTTGTATGCATTAAAAAATTCGAGAATGTATGCCTAGGTTCTATGGTTAAAGAATCCTTGTAGTAACTAATTACTGGTAACCTCAGTGGATTCTTGGAGATAAATTTGGTTTTTGCAAGGCGTGGGTTAGAAATATTGAGTCTGAAAGGATTTGCTGAGAATTTTTGTCTATACAGTTTGGTAAGAGCATGTTTGCTCTTTGAATTCAAGATTTAAAGGTTCTGCTTCCTTTTGAGGAAGGTCTGCTGTGGAAAGTGCTCTATGTAGTATAGTGCGTGATGTAACTGTACCAGGTTCTGGCACCTGGATTGTTCCTCATGGTGGGCAGGTGAAAGGATACTTTGCTGCTGCTTTTTCAGGTTCTGTTCCAGGATACCACAAGGATTGCATGCTTGCTGGCTAACAGCAGATGGCTCCTTCTGCTTGAAAGCTAACTGTTGGTTTTGCTCTTTCAGCTGCTGTATATACAGGATACTCCGGGATTAACTTCTAATGAAAGGCTTAAAAGGCTGAAAACTAAAATGATACACAAGGCCATGTAACTTTGTAATTAATGAAACTTTTTGTTTCCAAAGTCTTAGGGTTTGTAGGATAACAACTGGAACCTGATTGCTACCAGTAACGCTCCATTTTTTTTTTTTTTGAGTTTGAGGTTTTTTTCCTGAGCCTATGGAGTAAAGCCAAAGTTGTATAAAATAATACTGTTCCACGTGGCATAAATAAGAGAACTGTGTATATGTTGTATGTTTGTATGTGCCTGATTGTCTTGGCCTCTAGATTTTGTAAAACTGGTATAGATGTTGTCTGTAAACATTTTGAAATAAATGTAATGGTAACTGATGTAAGTAATTCTAGAAAACATGGACTTGGATAATTCCTGCTTAGTAATGTTTTGTCCCAACTTCTGTGACCCGCCTGCAAGAAGGGAAGGCGGGAGGCAGAAAGGCTGAGCAAGTAGAGTTATTGCTCCGGAGGACAGCAGGACAGTAGCTGAGACGGAGCCCCTAGGGTAGGATCCGCAGCTACTGCCAACCCTATAGGGGGGAAGGGTCTCTTATATAGATTCTAAGTTCACATTCCAAAGGGGTGACTCATCGCTGTGTCCTTTGTAAGGCCCGGTTTGTTATCACCTTCAGCTAGTCCCATCCCAGATGCAAGGTCCCGTTAATTGGATGCAAAGCCCCATTTATTACCGCCTTATCACCTTTGGATGCAAGGCCTGATTTATTACTGCCCTTATCCAGTCCTTCAGTAGATCTCCGCATCTGGTCACTCCCACCAGTAAAAACTTATGTAACCTAATGGGTTTGTTTTAAAACATGTCCTTGTAAGGTTGTATTGGGTATAATTTTTTAACCTGGTTTACTGATGTTGAAACACATAATATCTTTAAAATTTTGGGAAAATGGGAATTTGGAAAATTTGAGGGCTTGGGGCTGGGGGAAGGAAGGCTCCATGAAATAAAAATAAAAAGTTATGGTTTGACTATGGTACTACTGAATTGAGCCGGAGCTTTCATTGAGATTGAATATTGTTGCTGCCTTCCCCCAGCCTGGCATTTATGACAAAGCTTCCCAGAAATCCAAATTCAAGTAAAGATTTGGTAGTCTGTCAGAGAAAATTTTGTGGAACCTCAGTAGAGCTCCTGAGATACTCCATAAAGTTTCTCCCTGTCTTCCTGAGAAAGGCATTTTGATGAATTTGGCCTATTTGGTTTACCTAATAAAATAAAGTTGGAAGGGAAGCATTGTCCCTTGGGGAAAAGGCAAAGCTTTGGCATGTTAGTTAACACTGGTTTTCTGAAATGTATATAAAGCCTTTAAGTACCTGATGTATGTAAATTGTTGACATTGATTATCCTGCAATGTGGTATACTTACATGGTTTGATATCTCCAGAAATTGTTTCTGGAGAAATTAAGGGGAAAAGACCACAATTGATTACGATATGTTGAATTTTTGACAGTGAAAGTTTCTTACAAAGGACTGAATAGACTGTTGGAGATGAATCTGATTATTTGCTAAGTTCTGTTTCAAATAATACTGGTGATTTTTTTTTTCATTTTGTTTTTCCTCAGTTTCCTTGATTTAACTGACCAGGGTCTGCAGCAATATTGCATTTTTTAAGCAAAGTTATGTTGTGTTTGCATTTTCTCTCCCCTTGATACCAACATAGAATGAAAAAGTGGCAGTAATTTTTACTACTGTGGCAATGAATCTATTTTTTGCATAATTTCAATAGGGAATTTTGTGTGTTTAAACCAGAGAATTGGATAGGTGTTTCACTTTTTTTTCCCCGAGAAAGTTGTGGCTCTGTTTGTAGCATTCCAGAGGCCTCCAACATTGATACGGTGCAGGGGCACCAAAAGTGGCCCAGGACATTGCTGAAATAGTTCATCAGCCACTTAGTTCTTCAACTATGCACACAATTGCAAGACTTCAGGTTCAGAGGACGATAATGGGATTTATTTAACAACAAGGGAAAACAGTTACTGAGGCGCCAAAAATGGCTTTTACCTCACCCAAAGCTGTGTTCAGGGCTTTTAAGGTCCTTAAACACACTCCAGAGATGGCATCTCCCTGCCTCTGCTGACCTGGAGCATGAGGCAGCCAGATTCTAGGCCGGGCTCTAACTCAAACGAAGACAACAGAAGACACACCTTGGAGCTGCTGAGATGTCCCAGCACAGCACCAGACAAGTGACAACTCAACAGCAGCGGTTCCCTGGTGGCACAGGGGTCAAAGTCTCAACTCTCAGTATCTGCAGGCATTGCACTGTAGCAAGAGTTGGCTCCCCAACAGGGAGCTGACCCACATGGCACAGCAAGATCTCTCCTGTCTCTCCTGCTGTTCTGGTGCATCATCACCTCCTGCATCTCTGGCTTAGACCCCAGTTCTGTGTGTAAATAAATCTTGGGGTTAAAAAAATAGCAGCTGTGGCAGCAGCTGAAGACCTGACAGACGTGATAGCTATATTCACATGGCAGCTCAGCGAGGTTCCCTGCCAGGCTGTAACACCAGCAAAATCGAGGACAATTTCAGTTACTTGGCTACCTGCAAAGCCTCCAAAGTTAGGCTTTTTGAGGTTGGCTGCTGGGAGGCCTTCACCTCCTTCAGAGGCCCACATCACCCTTCTGGAAGATCTTCATGGTGGGGACAGAATTGCTGAAGAGTAAAAACTGCTGAATCCCAAACACTGAATGCCAGGGCTGCTTCTGCAGTCCCTTATATTCTGCAGTCTGCACCCCAAGTGACAGTCTGGCTTCAATAGTGAGAAGGTGAGAAGCTTGCCTCTGGGCCAGGACTGACTGAACAGTTGGGAAAAAGAAAGTCCTAGTAACCTGCAGGAGAGGAAACTTGAAATCTGCTAAGAATGATCTTGTTCCTGGCCCTCCCTGGTGGTGCAGCTGGTTAAAGTACAGCGTTATGAAGCTATCAGAAGCCATGTCAGCACAAGTTCAATCCCTGGTCAGGGAGGTGACCCACATGGCACCACAGAGCTCCTGACCCCCACCCACTGCTCCCTGTAGCAGTGTATTTCCGTTGACCTGCCTGTTCTGCTCTTAACTTGGTCTCAAGTGAATCATCTTGCCCCCCCCCCCACCCACACCTCTGGCCTGTACTCCATCCAGTTCTTGTAAGAAAACAAAAGGACCTTGTTCCTGAAGCCTGCTCTGATGGGGCTTCTAGAGCTCACTCATCATATGTGGAGTATTCCCACAAAGCCTACTAAAATTGCTGTTATTCTGCCCTATGATTTTATGCAAAAATAGGTAAATTGGACTGAAAGTCAATTTAGCTTGCAAATGTTTTGCCATACTTTTGGGTAAAATTGGGATCAAGGTGGAGAGAACTTGTGTTCAAGTCAAGCCAATTTTTAAGATTTTTCTTACTGTAATTTGACATTTGCTGTTTTGGCTAATGCTTCCAGATGTTTTTCTTTTGGCATGGACTGATGAACTTTTCCAGGAATGGAGGACTTTTGTTTGCCACACTGAACAGTGCCTGGTGACTGACTGTTCTTCCAAATTGGAGCCCTGAAAACTCAACTATCTGAGGCTGCACCCCAGCATCCCCACATTTGACCTTCATCACCATAGAAATGGTGACAAAATGAAAGGGGAATATGTTGGAGAGGATGTCCTGAACAAACTCCAAGACAGGTTTATGACCTCTAGCCCAGACCTGAGAGATTCAAGACACTAAGAAGGACTATGAATCCCATAATGTCATCATCGAAGGGAGGATGCTGGGAACTGAGAGTGGAGTTAAGCAGCCAGGCTTGGTATATAGCCAGGCATGTGGGTCTTGCTCATCCTTGGTTTTCTGCGTGCTATTGGGGTCCCAGTTCAGCAGAACTGGTAGGACACATTCACCAGTTAGGCTTTTTTTCTCTCTGTTACTACTTTCTTAATTTCCCCTTCTTTTGTAAATAAACCCTTGATTGATTAACCTGTTTGTGTTTGCCTGCAGTTGGGTCTCATGCGGGGGTGGGGAGGTGGGGGGGTGGATGTGCTGACCCACAGTCAGTCAACCTATTTCACATTGTGACAAGATCACCTTGGATTACCTAGATAGTGCTAAATCCAACTGTAGGTATGGATTACCTAAGTAGTCTAAATCCTATGGCAGGTGTCCTTCCTGACAGGCAGGCAGAGATAAGAGATGTGGTCTGTGGTCAGGCTTGAAAAGCCTTGAAGGACCCTGCCTATTTCTCCTGTTCCAGAAAACTGACAACTCCCTTTGCTGTGGCCCAAAGTTCTGACTGTAAACTCTGCAGTCAGCCTGGGGAAGGACACCCACAAAGACCCTTCTCCACACTTACTGAGTGCCTGGCCCATCCATTCTCCACTCCTCATGAGAGGAGTCGATTTCATCAGGTGGATGGTCCACAGATAGGGAAGGATAAAGCACCCCAGCTGTTAGCACCTGAGGGCAATCTAGGGGCAGAAGGGAAAGTGCTGAGGTGCAAGGAGAGGCAGAGGTCACCAGCTGGTGAGGAGCAATCTAACTCTTGACAGCAGGTAGCACTACTGTAAACACTTTACAAATAAACTGAAGAGTAGGGCTGTCTCGTGTTCAGAATTCAGTGGACAGTTATACAGTTGTTTTGCAGTTGGAGATTTCACACATCCAGGAAGGTAACTGAGGGCCAAAGATGCTGTATATTGCTTGGTTTCTTCAGGATAGGAGCAGTCCAGTCCTTAAGTAAAAAAGGGGAAAATTAAGGATAAGCAGGCACAGAAAGGGTTAATAAACCACTGAAATGCCTTGGGGTGGGTGAGGTGGAAAATACAGTGCATTGGAGTTCTGGTACTAAAGTTTTTGAAACTTTGAGGTTTGGGGTTGTGGGGAGAGTTGTGAGTTTAACATACATAGCTGAGGTCAATTGTTAAGAGGAAGGGGAGGGGAAATGGGAGGGAGAATAGAGACTGAGGAGGAGGGAAGGAGAGGGAAGGGGCCCAGGGAGGGGGAGGTGGAGGAAGCTGGGAAAGGAGTGAAATCAGGGCAAAAGGGAGGAGGAGAGGAAGGAGGAGGAGGAAGGACGATCTTTCAGCACACTTTTGTAACCATCTCAATACCCAGCTGGTGTGTTGGTCCTACCTAGCCCTCAGTTTCCCTACCTGTAAAGTGGGGTGATTGTAACGCTACCTAGCAAGATGTGCAAGGCTGTTAGTGACTGGTCATTGCTGACTGGACTGACTTCGGGGCAGGGAAAGAAGCCGCCCCTTGACTGGCTCTGAGCCTGGGCTCCGGATCTGCCGCCTCAGCCCTCCATTCCACCCACCGGGAGCAGCCTGCAGGGACCAATGGTAGCGTGGGGGCTGTGGGCCTGCCCAGCCCTGCCTTCCAAATGGCACTGGATGCCGGCCCTGGCTGCCTCCCAAGGAGAGCTTGCTGGAAAGGTCGGCCAACCGGGGCAGAAAACAAGCAGGGGATGGGCTGGGAAGGGGGAGCAGGAAGGGATAGAAGGCAGAGGCCGCGTGGGCATAGCACAGGCAAGCAGTCCCTGGGGCCTGAAGGAACAGGCTCCTGAAGTCCATCTTCTTCCTTAACCTGGCCATTTCCTTCTCATCTGCCTGAGCTTCTGGGATCCGGTGAGAACAGCCAAGACACAGGGTCTGTGGAGGCTTTAGGTCAGCTGAATCAGGGTGAAGGGCAGGCAGGCTAGTGCTGGCCTATGCCTGGACAGGACGAGGGTGTTTCGGGGCACATTGGGGTGCACATGGACTGATCTAGGTAGGCTGGGTATCTGGTGTGTGGATTTTGTGCTCCCCAGTTCCTTGGGTTATGGCATTTAAATTGACAATGTTTTTGTATGCACTTATGACTAGCTGTCCTTGAAATAATGTATTTTTAACACTGAATTTAGTTCTTTCTGGGGCTCCTAGCCTTTGGGTTCAGGACTCCAGGTCCCTAGAATTATTTTTTTTAGTATCTTAGAGGCTTTGGGACTTGGGTTTACAAGCTGGGGCAAAAGCACAGTACTGTGATTTTCTAGTCCTCAGGGTAGGGATCTAGAATGCCAGATAGCGCTGCTAGTTTGAGCGCCCAAGCCACGCCCCTCGGTTGCGGGGCGCACGTGTTTTCTAACAGCGCAGCTGAGAGCTGTATAAGTGGGCGGGAACGAAGTTTAGTTGTCATGGAGACGCGACACAAACAGCCGGGCACTTCTAGTCCCCGAGTCTCGTTGGCAGTTGTCTCTCTGGCCTTGGAGCCCTCTCTATGGTCGTGGCCTCCGGAAGGGGGCGGCCCTTGGCATTGCGGCTGAGGTGCTCAGAGCCAGACTGGTTGGAGGAGGGCCTCAGGGCGGGGCTGGGAGGGCAGGTGGGGCGGGGCCTAGACGTTAGGGCTGCGGGAATCAGACCTAGGGGTGGTGACTAGGCCAAAGCTTGAGGGCAAGGCCCGTGACCCGGGTGTAACTTGGGCCAGGGAATGCCAAAGAGCTGATGATGGAGGCGGGGCTTGATGTGGGGGCGGAGCCTTGTTAAGAATGGGAGGGGTGTTTGCTTATGGGTGGGACCAAGGCTTAACCTAGAGGTCCGCTTCGGAGAGGGCGGGGCCTGGAGGAAAGCCCACGACCTATGGCTGGCCAGTTGGACACGGACCCAGGGCCTGGCGTCGGGGCGATGCCCCGGGAGGGGCCTGGGTTTGTGGTCAGGCACGAGGAGGGACACGGAATTGGGGACCAAATCGTGAGGGAGGACATCAGTTAGGTGAAGGCTTGACAATAATTGATGGACTTAGGAACGAGATGAGCCTGGGGGCGTGGCCTTAGCATAAATGGCAGCGAAGTCTGGGCGTGGCTAGGAGCAGGAATGTTGTGGGTGGAGCCTGCCTAGGACATGACCAATCCCAGGTGTGGGGGCGGGGTTTCGGCCTGAGGAGGGGCGAGTCTTCGCTAGCAGTGGGCGGTGCTCTGGGGGCGGAGTCTGCACGGGGCGGGGCCTGGTGGCCCGCGTCCTCAGCGCTCTCGGCGTCCCCAGGATGCGGGCTCCGGGTGCGGGCGCGGCCTCCGTGGCCTCGCTGGTGCTGTTGTGGCTGCTGGGGCTGCCGTGGACCTGGAGCGCGGCGGCAGCCCTCGGAGTGTACGTGGCCGGCGGCGGTTGGCGTTTCCTGCGCATCGTTTGCAAGACGGCTAAGCGGGACCTGTTGTGAGTACATTCCGGGCCCCGGGCTGGGATAGGGGGCGGGGCTGCGAACCCTGGGGGCGGATCTAAGGGGGCTCCTGGGGCGGCTTAAGGGGTGCTGGGAGGGCTTGGGCAGTGAGGATTTGAAGACTGGGGCTAGGGCTAAGGACCTGAAGGAGTGACGGGCTTGAGGGGCTCTGAGTCAGCGTGAAGGTCTCTGGAGGGAAAGGAGTAGGTCTCAAGATTCTTGGGGCTCCTTGGAAAGCCTCTGGAGACTGGACAGAAAGTTGGGAGCCGTGGGTAGCTGGTAGGAGTTCCAGTTAGTTGGGGGGCGGATTGGGAAACTGGAATTTGGAGTCTGTGGGTCTGGATGACCGGGAGACCTTTGGAGGCTCTTGAAGAACTCTGGGTGGGGGGTCCCCAGGAGCTATCTGTTGGTTTCTGGGGGCTGCCGATACAGAATCCTCTTTAGGGTTCTTTAGGAGGGATGAAGGGGCTTCTTGGGAGTATGTTCAGGATTTTTAAGATCTGTGAGAGGTGTCTGCCTCTTCATGGCCATCTGTAGGCTTCTGTGGAGCTGGGGAACTCTCTGAATGTGGTTTCTGTGTGGGATTTTGGAGGGGGTTTGGAATTTGTGGTGAGGTCACCACATATTCCAATTCTTGTTTTCTCCCCACACCCCCATGGCTCTGCAGATGTTCCAATATTTGTTTGGGAATTTCTGGAGACTGAGTTCGCTGTGGGGGAAGAGGAGGGATTCTGGTTTATTGTGCAGGTATTATAGCATTCTCCTAAGGTGCTGGGCCCTGTCAGAACAAATGAATCTCCAAGTGGCCAGGCTTGTTGACTTCACAGGCTCCTTTTCCTTTGGACCTGGAGGGACTAACCCACTGTAAGGATGAAGAAACTGAGGCTTGGGAGCAGTAGGAGCCGTGTGGAGCTGGGAAAACTTCCCTGCAAGTTAGAATTCATCCTTCCCCCTCCCCTTGGCCCTCTTTGCTACTGCTTCCCCCACCCCTCATTGGCTTTCTGACATACAGATCTGATTTCATCTTCTGTACACATACTCCACAATCCAACCCTCTTCCCGAACCTCCTGTACTGGAGACTCAGCCTCCAACTGGGCACTGAAATCCCAACCTGTCTCCTGCCCATTTGCCATTCACCACTTTAACTGGCCCACCTAGTCCCTGAATCAGCTCTTCATGTTCTTCACAGGCTGCTCCCTCTGCCACCTGGGATACCTGACTTCCTTTAATTTACCTGGTGCTTCTTTATCCTGCTGTCTCGCTGGGGGACCCTTTTTGCTGTTTTCCTTGAAGCATCCTCGTTGCTCCTTCTCCCTCTTAGAACCTAGGTCATGTGAATGCCCTGAAGCCTCTCCCTGTCACTCTTCCAGCTACACTGGCCTCCTTGCTGTTTGTATACAGGGTTTGTACTGCTATTGCCACCGCCTGGACTGCTCTTTCCTGTTCATTTTCGTCCTGCTGTGGCTGCTTAAATATCATCTCAAAGAGTCTGTTTCTGACATCCAGTCTCCATAGACCCACCCACCAGTTATTGCTCTCTAATAATAGCCAATATTTACTTAGTGTCCCCTCCTCACCTAACACTGTGCTGAGCACTTTATCGGATGTCTCCCTGAGTCCTTCCAGAATATCATGAGGTGGGGAATCTTCATTTTCATCTTAGAGATAAACTGAGGTACAGAGTGGTTATGTCACATGTCCAAGGTCATATAAGTCATGGGAACAGGATTTGAACCCAGTCATTCCAAAGGTTGACCTATAGCCATCATTTCTAATTCTGTTGTGTGTTTGCTTTCTTGCCTTTTGATCCTTGGGTTCCCTCCACCCTGATACACGAGAGACCCTGTGTTGACTTTTATGTTACTGTGGCTCTGGCCCCAGCTCAGGGTGGTACAACAGGAATATGGGCCATGTTTGTTGATTGGCCTGGCCTGCCCTACCCCATGGGCTCACCCAAGCTCCATTTCTCCCTTACACTCTGCCCCATGGAACAGTGGGGATCTGTGCCAGGCTGTCTTCCTGGGGGGACATGGGAGGAGCTGAGTCTATTCTGAGTCCCTGATACAGAGCTTTACACATTTCTGTAGGAGGCACCCTCAAAGACGGTCCGAACTCTTGGTCTTCATGTCCTTGTATGATGACCTCCCTTGGCATGTGGGCTGGACCTCTGACTCACTCACTGCTAGTGAATAGAACTCAGTACAGCAGATCTTTGAATAATGTCATTTTGTTATAACATTGCTGAGAAAAATACAATTCTAGCTGACAATGCATTGATGTTACTCCAAGCACCTGCTTTCGTTATATATCAGTATACTTAAAGTCAGTTTCCAGGTACACATTAGTGATGATAGTGAGGACAGTGATGGGGTGTCACATTTGAGATTAGATAATTTAAAAGACTGGGTTCTATCTTGGGCACTTTCTCTTGGCTCACTTACTCTGGTGGGGAGCTTGCTGCCATGATGTAATCGGTCACATGGAGACGCTCATGTGAGTGAATTGGAAGTGAACTGTCTCTTGGTGAAACTGAGATGACTGGAGCTCCACTGACACTAAGAGTGTAGCCTCACAAGAGCCCCTTAGCCAGGACCATCAGCTAAGTCCCTCCCATAGTCCATAGACTATGAGATGATAAGTGTTTATTGTTTGGGATAATTTGTTACACAGCAGTGACTGGCTAATATAGACTTTATAATTCTCTCTGTGTACTAGGGCATGGCCTAATATGCTCACAGCCCTGTTAAAAGGGGTGCCTATTAACCCCATTTTATGTGTGGGCCAACCAAGGCATGGAGGGCATTTGTCCAGGAACACACAGTCAAGGAAGGATAGGGCTCCAGAGTGGTATTCTTAGCCTTGGTGCTTTGCTGGGGTGGTGATGGGCTGCAGCTAGACCCCGGGAGAGAAAATTAGCACCCCGCCTGAATGCTCCTGATAAGTCCTGTATTTGTGACCCATCACTTTCAACCTTGTGATATCTTGCCGAGCCCACAGGAGTGGAAGGAGGAGGGGCATAGGAACAGAGGGAAAAAAGAGGTTTTGGGGAAGGACCCAGAGACAGACAGTAGCCTCTTTGTCCCTAGAGTGGGGGTGGCTTGGGCTGGTTCCAGGCTGGGTTGCCCAGGCATGAGCTATAGCCGAGTTCTGGGGCCCATGTCTGCCCATGTGTATGTCCTGCACAGGGAGAGCCCAGGAGAAGACAGACTAAGAGGCCGATGTCCCCCATCCACCAGAATGCGCAAGTAACCTGAGTGCCAAGACCAGCTGCCACCTCAGATTCTATTTTTCACTGTGTCATCTGAGGACGGGGACCCTTCTTGCAGAAGCCATTTCCCGGGGTCCCAGTCTTGTTGATGGGCCTTTTCCGTGACTGTCACTGATGAACCCCCCCATGTGATTCTTGGAGCACTCTGTCAAGTTCTGTCCTGGGAAGCTGTTGGAGCAGAGCTGGGCAGAGTAGTCACTCAGATGCAGCACTGCTGCTGGCTGTGAGCTGTGGGTGCCCGGTGCCCAGTGGCCGTGTGGCTGCGGTCAGGTACTTGGTTCTAGAGCAGGAGTATCCAGCCGTGGACTTTGGCTTTGTCCCTCGCTGTAATGTTGCTCCTTCCTGTGCCAGTTCCTTCATCTGTAAGAATAATGCTCTTTCAGGAAATAGGAATTGGGTGCCTGCTGTGTGCATTGTGGGCACTCGGCTGCTGTGTGGAACATGGGGAGCACTTCTTGCAAGCTGGAGGATGGGCATAGTTACCCATAGTTCTGGGTTGGTGGGCCCCTCCTGACTCATGGTATGACCTTGGGTGTGTTTATTCACCTCTGAGCTCTCAGCTCATCTGTCTGACAGACTGGGATCTCAGCTCCCTACTTGGGAGGGTGGCCTCAAGGTTAGCACAGTGCCTGGCGCACAGTGGGTGCCCAGGAGTGCTGACTGCTCATCTTAGCTATGCTTAGTCAAATGGCTGAGCCATAGGAATCTGACAAGGGAGTACAAGTGGGTATATGAATAGCTAACTTTTTTTAAGATTTATTTATTTATGCATACAGAACTGGGGTACAAGCCAGAGGTGCAGGGGTGATGAGAAGCTTCACCAGAGACAGAGTGGGGAGCAGAACA
>NW_004567125.1:30807218-30809205 GCF_000260355.1 Condylura cristata | reverse complement strand
GGAGCAGTGGGTGAGACAGGAGAGGTCTGCCGTGCCTTGTGGGTCATCTGGGTCACTTCCCTGGTGGGGATCAAACTCAGGCTGGTGGCTAGTGTTAGCTTGATAGTGCTGACACTTTAACCCCTGCACCACCAGGGAGGCCCTAATATTTTTCATTTTGAGGCAGTTTTGTAATAGTTGAAACATAAGATATAAAATTCAAATGTCACAGAGGGATTTGCAGTGAAAGTTGCTCTCTCTCTTGCCCCCAGTCCTTTTTCAGAGGTGCCTTTTATCTATTCCCAAGATTTATTTACAGAAATATGCTCAGGGCTTCCCTGGTGGCCTAGGGGTTGAGTCTCAGTGGTACCACCGTGAAGGCCCATAAGGGCCTGAGTTCACTCCCCGGCCAGGGAAGTGACCCACATGGCACAGGAGACTTGTCCTGTCTCCCCTGCTGCTCCCCTCAGTAGTGTCCTGTCTCCCCTGCTGCTCCCCTCAGCAGTGTATTTCAGTAGATTCACCTGTTTGGCTGACCACCCTGTCTCTGGTAAATCCTCTCACCTCCTGTACCTCTGGCCTGTACCCCAGTTCTTTTACGCATAGCTAATACATCTTAAAAAAGAAATACACCTGATCTCTTCATGTTCTCTGTGGCCACTGATGGTCACGGATTCACATTCGTTTTCCTCACTGACTGTTTTCTTCTTTTCACTTTCATTTGTAACTTTGACTTGAATCAAAGTCATGAGACACAAAGCCCTTTGCCACAGCAGTAGCTGCCTCCTCACCCTCTGCCCACAGTTCCCCTTTCTTGGCAGGAATAGCTCTTAGGGCCTGTCTGAATCCTTTGGACTTTACTTCCACATCTCCAGATGGCTAAGGTGGTAACATCTGCATCTGTTCCATTTAAGGTTGATCTGTCATCGCCCTCCTGAGGAGGATCTTCTGTCCCTTTATCCCCTGTCCTCTTTTCCTGTCTCCGGCCTCTTTTGGGCCCTGTGTGTGAGTACACATCCTCCCCCTCCCCCTCACATGTGTCCTTCCATCCCTTCATTGTCCCAACATTATTACATCCGATTCCATTGCTTGCAGTTCTTTAAAGTCACCGTATGCATTGACTTAGCAGACACTTGTTCCTAGGTGCAGGTACAGGTACAGGTACAGTGTCTAGGTAGTTTCTCGTAAGTTTCTGGACACATTTTCATCAGCCAGTCAACATATAATCTTGTTTTGTTTAAAGACACCTCTTTTAATGTATTGTTGATTCGTTAACATCGAACTCAAAGGCAGCAGTATTATAAGGCATTCCTGAGCGAACACCTCGCTTCAGAGCACTAGCCAACCCTTCAGCACTATGCTGGGGCCCTAATGCCACACCAGCTGTCTCTGTTCACTCAGGGCACGGGAGCATCGTATGGGCTCCCCATTCAGTCTTCTACCTTCAGCCTGCGCGTTGGGCTGCTGCCCTCTGCACCTGTCGGCCGCGTCACCCAGACGTGCTCCTGAGCATCTTATTGGGGTTATCATCACTCCCGTCTTGTGGGATACCCTGCTTCCTGGGTGCCTGCTAGTCTTCCTCTTTGCTTCCCCTCAACTTGTTGCAGAATATTCTTACTAGCTTTTGGAGTAGGAAGTTTTTTTTTTTTGGCCCCTCCATGCCTGAAAATATATTTATTTCCCTTGATTAATTAGGTATTGACTTAGATATAGATTGGGAATTATTTTCCTTCAAAATTAAAACTATTTCTTATTTTCTTTCTCACATCATGTTTGTTGTTGAGAAGCCTGTAACCTTTCTGATGTCTCATCCATAAGTGACTTTTTTCTTTCCAGAAGTTTGTGGGGTCTTTTCAAGATGGTGAATTATTTCCATCCATTATGTGGCCTGTGAGGGGCTCTCCGGTCAGAGAATCTTTCTTGAATGGTATCTTTGGTAATTTTCTCATCTTTATTTTTTTGGAACTTTTATTATGGAATGCCTGCAACAATGTCTGGTTTGATAACT
>NW_004567125.1:30766048-30805953 GCF_000260355.1 Condylura cristata | reverse complement strand
CTCACCATGTGGTCAGCTGCCTGGCTGGGGATAGAACTTGTTTTACAGTGGCTGCTGATAGCTTCATAGTGCTGAGCTTTAACTTCCATTGCGCCACCAGGGAGGATCCACAAATTCTTTATCTTGTAATGAAAACTCAACAACTTTCAGATATGTACAGTATTATTCTTACCATTCTGGACATTGCATCCCCAGCCTTATTTTATAGCGGGGTTATTTCTTCACTAGGTTTCCACCCAGCCCCCACTGTGGCCTAGGCTCCTGCTTCTCCTACCTCCTAGTGCCCCTGCCTCTCAGCTGCAGCTCCCAGCTTCCAAAGTGGGATGATTTGGTGTCCACCCACATTTTCCTGGTCCCTGGAAGTTGATGCTTTTGATGGACATCACTTCATTGGCTGTCTTGAGGGTTGAGGAGGGGCGCAATAGTTATTCAGTTTCTAGGTGCTCAGTTGCCATGTTGGCCCCAAGGGGCCCATGACTTGCCTCTTGCCTGAGGCTACTTCCTCATCAGCTGCAGGCTTCCCCCCAACCCCTTTGTGAAGGCTGCAGTTTTCCCTTGTAAGGAGGAGCCATTATTTATCTATCTATCCTTTCCTTACCACATGGCTTTTGGTTCTTTTTCCTCTTCTGCTCATCAGAAGCCATCAATAAATAATGGTAGTAATGGTAGACATTATACTGTGCTCAAATTGGTCCTCTTGTTAGTGAATAATTCTGTCAGAGCTGCCTCCTCCCACTCTGCTTCACTCACCCCGCACCGGGCCGCTGACCCTGTTCTCTTTAAGCGTGTGGCTGCCTTGCTGCTTCTAGGCTTTACTGGGCCGAGCTCTCTAGGCTTTACTGGGCCGAGCTCTCCACCCGGGATGCTTTGCGCAGCAGCTGCTCCTTAGCCTTGAAAGGCCATATCAGCACTGCAGCCTCAGCGAGGGCTCCCTGTCCCTGTGGATAGTGTCCTGGTGGTCCCATTTGTTCCTTCTTAGGAAACTTCTCATGTTGTTACAGGACAGGGAGAGAGGGGCACCACTGAACCCCCAAACCTGCCTGCTCTAAATAGGTTCTGCCATCTGCCACATCAAGACAAAACATATAAGACTTTAATGAAAATGAGAGTTAATACGGTGGGTATACAACACAGAAGACAAAGAATATAAACACCTGAAGTTACCCATCCCCTTGTGGGTGCGGAGGAGCTCATCTTTGTGACTGGAGGGTTTGTCCATATCTTAATCTCCATATCTTCACCTTCAGGTCTGTGCTCCTCACCTTCCCTAAGGCATCTAATAGTTTTTATAGCTGGATTAATGGCTGTTTCAATCCCTCTACCTACACTTCCACTTCCTGTAGGAGACTGGTTTCTGACCTTGTAGCATCCTTTCCCATTTTCCTATTCTTGTCCTCCCCTCAGGAGGTATTCTTCATAAGGAAGCAAGTGGCATCAGCCATAGGAAAAATTTATAGCCACACATAATGGGGGGAGGTGAGACCTGAGAGGGCAGTAGTTGACCATTTCATGCCTTAGCTTGTTTCATTCACCCTGATTCGGTTCTTTCTGCTATGTCATCTTTGCAGCAATTTTCACTCATCTCCATGTGGTCATTCGCCTGGGGTCTCCTATCCCCTTGCATCTTTGGGGCAGGTGTGGGAATAAGAACCTATTGTAGTGTACAGAAGACAAAATATAACTTCTAAATCAAACACCTGAAGTTACTCACCCCTCATGGGCAAAAGTCCACCCAAAAGGGATTGGCCCAAAGCAAGGCCTGAAAGCCTGTCACAAGACTAAAGCACCTTCTGGCTGGGACACATAGAAAAGGGTCAGACATGGCCAGACAAGTCTGGGAGGAAAAGAGCAAAATCAAAATCAATATAAATACTGCCAGAGTTACCTCCCTACAGGTATCTCACCCACATCGCTTTCAACCAGTCCAGGGCCAAGAAATAAACACGGTTTCTTCACATGTCTCCCTTTGCTCCATGTGGTTCCTCTGCTCTCCTTCTGGCTCTCCATCCTGTTTTCTTCCTCCTCAGATTCCTTCTCTTCTCTGCTCAGCTTCACCCCCCTGGATGGGGCAGGGAACCCAAACTTCCCCTTCCCGGGGACCACCCTGTTAGACTAGTAGGCCTCCTAGCCCGTGGGGGTAGGGGAGGGCCTCATGCTAGAGGACTCAGCCACCTGTGCTCAGTACCACTGAGTGGCTGGGAGGTGAAGCAGCCACTCAGCTCAGGCTGAACCCCAGGGCCTGCTTGGGGTAGGACGTGTACATGGGGTCTATTTTGGAAATGGCGGGTCAGCATGGGGTACTCTAGATGTCCTAGGAGAGTAACCAGGACAGATGGAGTTCTAATGTTGGGGTTTGGTAGGGGGGGTTCTTGGGACCCTTGAGAAAAAACTTGGCAGTCTGTTCAGTGCCACAGGGCATGTTTATTAAGAGGAAGAGTTGCCTGCATAATCACAGGCATGTGCATTTTGAGCAGCAAGGGCTGTCCTTATCTATTGCTCTGTGATGGAGTTACTCTGGAATTTATAGCTGTGGGGTTGGGTTGGGTTGGGTTGTTTTCTGTAGGCTGCTAATATTTTCTGCCCCTACCTCTTGTTTTTGATTTTGCAAGAAAAAAAAAATCCATGCTAAGTTTTCCACTCTAAGCTTTCAGCACCACCCCTACCCCACCATACCTGGCCCAGAATCTCAGGGAGTTGCAGTGGGGAGGCCCATTTTTTTCTGCAGCTACTTCAGGCTGGGGCCAGGCACTCTCCACTCCCTCCCTCAGGGGCCTCGGATAAGGTCTTTCTCATGCTAGACCTGAGCTGGCTGGTGATAATCCTTTCTACTGGTCTGAAAGGAGTGTAGGTGAGAGGCCAAGGGGTGGGAGGCCTTGGACACTGTTGTTCCTCTTGCAGGAGGAGTTGAGTTAATGATCTCTAAACAAGAAGAAACAAGTTTAACAATGACAGTGAAATTGAATATACAAGGTCCAAAAAGGAGAGTGGGGGAAATACAGAGGCCACTGCTCCCAGGAAAGACAGTGTCCATGGGAGGGCCCCTTTGTGGACCCCACGTGTTCCCCCCCCCCACACCTTCTCATGTTGGGCGTTACCTGTCCACTCTGGTTAACAGTAACAACATTCCTACCAGGTAAAGGCTTGTTCCCCCTGGGAACCAGTAAGCGGGTAACTATTAGAAGGAGTTTCAGTGTAGAAATTTTCAGGGGATATATTGGTGGAGGAAGGGAAAGGTAGGTAGAAATGAGAGGAGGATAGACAAGTAGGTATGGCCGTTCAGCTTAGGGTCTAGGTTGCCTCACTTCCTGGCTGGCTGACGTGGCTCTCTTTCGAAGAGGTGTATTATATTAGGTGGCAGCCCACTGGGCCACAGTGTTCCTGTTTGTCAAGTAAGAGAGCGGACTCTCTTTGTTGCAAAATTGAAGGGATCATACTGCACCAGCACCTCTGGGAATCTAGGGTGTTTGGTTTACACGCAAGGCCTGGGGACACTTATGAATTCCCCTCTCTGGGCTTGCTAAAATGGCTCTGTCCTTAGTCCCCGCAACCAGAAGCTTCTCATGTAACCTCTGCCCCTCAGGGTGTAGGACCTGTGCCCGGCCCCCTCTCCAGAAGGGGACGCCAAGGTTTGGGGAGGCCTGCGGGAACCTGGGAGGGGTGCACAGTGACACAGCCCTCTGTCGTCTCTCCCAGTGGGCTCTCTGTGCTGATTCGCGTGCGCCTGGAGCTGAGGCAGCACCAGCGCACCCGCCACACCATCCCGCAGATCTTCCAGGCGGTAGCACAGCGACACCCTGAGCGTCTGGCGCTGGTGGATGCAGGCAGCGGTGCGTGCTGGACCTTCAAGCAGCTGGATTCCTACTCCAATGCCGTGGCCAACCTCTTCCTCCAGCTGGGCTTCTCCCCGGGTGACGTGGTGGCCATCTTCATGGAGGGCCGGCCTGAGTTCGTGGGGCTGTGGCTAGGCCTGGCCAAGGCGGGAGTGGAGGCTGCACTGCTCAATGTTAACCTGCGTCGTGAGCCACTGGCCTTCTGTCTGGGCACATCAGGTGCCAAGGCTCTGGTCTTCGGAGGGGAGCTGACGGCTGGTGAGGCCGGGTGTGGTTTCATCTTGGCGGGCTGGTGGGGAAGACTCGCGTGGGACTGCCCGGGGCAGGGAGACAAGCACCCTAGGCCTTGGGAAAGGGATCTGGGCTTGACCATGGCTTGTGTTTGGGCTGTAGCAGTGGCTGAGGTAACTGGACAGCTGGGGAAGAGCCTGCTCAAGTTCTGCTCCGGAGACCTGGGGCCTGAGGGTGTTTTGCCAGACACCCAGTTTCTGGATCCCCTGCTGAAAGAGGCTTCTACAGCACCTCCAGTACCACCCCCAGGCAAGGGCATGGACGGTAAGTCCAGGGTGCAGCCCTCCTACCAATGCCTACCCATCCCCTTTTTTTTCTACTGGCTTGGACCCTGGTCCCCAATACCCTCATCTCCCTTAGATCGACTCTTCTATATCTACACTTCAGGGACCACGGGGCTGCCCAAGGCTGCCATCATCGTACACAGCAGGTGAGGGGCCCATGGGCTTTGCCTTCGTAATTCCAGGCATTGTCTACATCCTGACCATCCCCTGGCACACCCCTGTTCCTACTGGAGCCTGGTGGGCATCTGCATCACAAGCTGGTGAAACATGGTCCATCTGAGGGCTAAGTTCTGCTCTGTGATTCCTCTTGGGCTCCTGTTGCCCTTACCTCTGTCCCTAACAGATCTTTTCCCTCAGTGGCCATAGGAATCAGACCTCCCTGGTGTCCAGTTCCATTGGCCCACAGAATAAAGCCCTTATAGGCATGCATGGTCCCTTTCACTTCTCTGATAGCATTTTCTTCCTCCCTACCCCTGTCCTTCCTTGGCCCCTCACACTGCCTCAAACCCACTGGGCTTTTTCTGGCCACAGGACCTTCGCACGTGCTGTGCCTGCTACCTGGGTGCCGTTCCCTAGCTGGTATCCACAGCTTCTTGTCTAGAC
Source organism: Condylura cristata (assembly GCF_000260355.1). NCBI lineage: Eukaryota > Metazoa > Chordata > Mammalia > Eulipotyphla > Talpidae > Condylura > Condylura cristata. The sequence continues at coordinate 30,800,945 of NW_004567125.1, read as the reverse complement.
CTCAGCCCATGAGTCACCTTCCCAGACAGGACCCTCCCTGATCCCCTCCCTGACTGTCACCTTCAGCTGCTCTCTGCCCCTCCCCCTGGTTACACCCATCATGGCACCTGCCACCATGAACACATCTGTACGTGCTGCTTGTTTCTTCCCCCACGCCCTCTCGAGCTGGGCTGGCTCTGCCTGGCTCTCTGCAGTGTCTGCAGCCCCCTGACACTTGCTGCACTCCCGCACGCTCAGGGATTGAGGTGCCAGCCCCTGCATCCCTGCCCCACAGGTACTACCGCATTGCTGCCTTTGGCCACCACGCCTACAGCATGCGAGCAGCAGATGTGCTGTATGACTGCCTGCCCCTGTACCACTCGGCAGGTACAGTGGGGGCTCGGGTGAGGGCTGGTGGGAGGGGGACTGGAAAGCCCTTACCCAACCAGCCCTCCGCAGGGAACATCATGGGTGTGGGGCAGTGTCTCATCTACGGGCTCACTATAGTCCTCCGCAAGAAGTTCTCAGCCAGCCGCTTCTGGGATGACTGCGTCCAGTACAACTGCACGGTCAGCCTCCACCCCTTCCCATTTGCCACCCCTAACCCCTGCCCCACATTCCCCTCCATTAGATCACAGGCCTCCCTGCCCACCCCTCAACAAGGCCTGAATGGGCACGGGAGGGTAGCCACTGTTTCCGGAACATGTGCATTGTGTCTGGCCCCAGCATGTAAGCTCCTGGGAGCCTCCTCCTACCTTTTTAGGAGTATGCAAAGACATCACGCCCATTTTGCAGGTGGAGAAACTGAGGCTTGAAACGCATCTGGCATCTCCCTAAGGCCTTGCCTTTCCTTGCCTCTTGTCCTTGGGGGTTATCCCTGCTGGGAACTGTAGGAAAATGAGATTAGTGGGTGTAGAAAATCACCCTGGGCTGGTTAAAACAAAGCTAGGAGCTTCTAGGTGGGACGAATCTGAGGCAGGGGTGAAGGTCGAAACAAGTCCCTTCTTCTCCTTCCCCTTCCTCAGTGAGAGGAAACCAGGCCAGACTTTCAGCACTGTGATGGGGGTGGAGACACAGCTGCTAGCATCCTCCCCCAGGAGGAAGAAGGGCTGAGGAGGGAGGAGGATGTATATGGGGCAGATTGGCAGCTGCGGTCCCGTAGTGGACAGGGAGGCCCACAGATGTTCAACGGTTTGCACAGAATACACCACTGAGCAGGGGTGGGGCTCTGGGCTGGGCCTCCTGGGGACCACTCTGGGCAGTGAAGGATTTACCTTCTGCTTGGGGAGTGGGGAGGGCAGGTGGGTCCTGGGGGAAATTGTTAGTCTGAATCTTGAAATGCAAAATTGTCTTTCTTTAAACTGAATATTGAAAGTTGCAAATACATATAAAAATGGACAGAAAAACAGGCTCAGGAACACTGGTCACTGGCTCCAGTGGCCAGTACCCTGACCTGTTCCCTCTATCCCCTCCCACATCCCTCTTACAGCATTGTGAAACCATACCAGATAGCAATATGTTTCCTGCACTGATATTTTAGGAAAATCACGGGAAGATAAGATTTTTTTTTAAATTGAGGTAAAATCCATAATAACATAAGAGTGGTCATTTTAACATGAATAGTGAGTGCAGTGGCATTTACGTTGCCCAGCCACACCACTTCTATCTAGTTCCAAAATTTCCATCTCCCCCCGAAGAGACCCCATTCCCACTGACAGTCACTCCCCATCCTCCTCCCCAGTCCCTGACAATCATCAATCTACTTCCTGTCTATGTATGTGCCAGTTCTAGACATTTCGCATCAATAGGATCAGTGTCTGGTGAGGACTATTTTTAAACTGAAAGATTTGAAAGCAGGGTCCACAAAGAAGTATTTGTACACCCACATTCTTTTCATAGTGACATTATTCACAGTAGCTAAACGGTGGATGCAACCCAAATGTGCTCTGATGGTGAGCGGATAAGCAAAGTATGGTCTATCCATGGTCTATCCATGGAATAGTATTCAGCCTTAAAAAGGAAAGACATCTTGACACAGGCCACAACATGAATGAACTCTGAGGACATTGTGCTGATGAAATAAGCCAGATACAAGGACAAGTGTGTGATTCCATTTACACTTACATTCCATTTACGGGTTCATAGGAACAGAAAGTGGGATGGTGGGTGTCAGGAGCTGGGCAGGATGTAGGGAGTGATGCTTTATGGGAACAGAGTTTTCATTTGGGAAAACTCTGAGAAAGTTCTGGAAATGGAGGATGGGTAAGGATGGCCACACAACAGTGAATGTGCTAGTATTATTGAACTGTACACTTAAAAATGATTAGAGTGGTTAATTTTGTTACCTGTATTTTGACATGCAAAACACACAATAATAATCTCAATACTATTGCCACAGCCAAAAAGTGATGGTGATTTCTCAGTGTCATCAGGTACCCAGGCAGTGACCCAATCTCGTGTCTCACCATGTTAAAAATGTGGGTGATTTTTTTCCCCCCTATAATTTAACAAAAGCAGTATTTAGATAAAACCCACACGCTAACTGGTTAATGTGTCTCATAAGAATTCGTCCATCATTGTGTCTCTCCTTCCTCTTGCAGTCTAGTAAAGGAGTGGGTCTCTTTGTCCTGTAGTGTTTTCCCATTCTGGGTGTCGCTAATGGTCACTTAAACATGCTCCTCTGTTTGGGGGTTATTTCCTGTAGCTTGAAAGCTGCATCCAGCACTGTGTTTCTCAGCTGCATTTGGGATTTCTGGCACCTGGGATTGGGTTGCTCTCTGGTGGGGCCGTTCTGTGCATTGTGGGGTATTTGCCAATGCCAGTAATTAGCACCCCACACCCTAGTTGTGACAATAAAAAATGCATCCAGTTATTGCTAAGTGTTCCAGGGGGACAGAATCACCCCTGGTTGAGAACTACTGGTGTAAATATTTGATGAGTTTTAAATTCACCTTTTTGGCAAGAACTATGGGTAATGCCATGTCTTCCTGCTGGGGGAACCCTCTCTTTGTCTAGATAGAACATGTTGCATTGGGCACTGTTTGCTGTCACCAGACATTTGGAAGTCCCTTCTGTTCCCTGGAAGTGAATTTTCTGCATTCAAGAGAAGGCTTGTGGTAAACATGAGGGACTAAAGAATCATCAAAGGTCAACTTTACTAAGGGTGCTGAGAAAACAAGAGCATGCGTTTGAGCTCAGAGATTCCATCTTGAATCTGTCAGACAGGGAAGCAGCGTGGTTGCTGTTTTATTTGTAGTGGAGGCCACCACACAGGAGGCAGTGGCTATACTCGAGAACATGCTTTCTGAGCAGCATAGAAGCAGAGCAGCGAGCAACTCAGCGCTTCTGCCTTTGTGTCTCCATACCCACCGAGGTGTGTGCACTTAGAGTACAAGGGCACCCCAACACAGGGGAGTCATAGACTGGACATCGTGGCTTGGGACACCAGTGTCTACCCCTCACCCTAAGTCAGTCTGGGGGTCCAAGCCAGAGGTGAAGAGTAGCCATTGGTGCTCACTGCATGAGTATAGCCTCAGAGCCGTGAGGGTATCATCCTCATCTCTTCCAATCACTCCCCCAGGACTGATTTCTGGAGGGGATTGTTGGGAGCTGCTCAGAGCATGACATGTGGAGGGCAACTCTGTATTTAGGCAGGACATTGTGGTGCAAGGAACTGTATCTTAACCCCAGCCCTAACTTTCTTGAAATAAGGGGTTGACTAACTTCAGGAACTGTGATGGCTACATGGGGACAGTTTCAGGCCATAGCATGGTCCAGGAGCCCCTTCCTCTCTTGGTTTCCTCTTTAACGGGTGACTTCTCACCCTCTCCAGCTTCTCCACCGCTGTCCCAGGAACTCTAGTGGTGAAAGGGCCTCCCCTCCTACCAGTTCATCCAAAGTCTCAGGGCGGATTCACTGTGGCCTATCTGGTCAAGGGCTCATCCTTGAACTGATCAGTGATTGGGTGTGAACTGAGCTGGCTGGGCAGTGTGTGCCACACGTTCTGTTCTGGAGATAGGATAAAGCGGGCAGGGCACAGGGAACAAACTGGCCACTGTCAGGTTCTGGATTGGCCTCCTGGTCTATAGTGGGCAATGTTGGGTAGGTCAGAATGCCTCTTGGTGGCGATGTCATTGGGCCTTCTGACCAAGACATGAAGGCCATTGATTCCTCAGATGAGCGCTGTAGGCAGAGAGCACAGCACTTGTAAAAGGCCTGAGCGAGAGACTTCTGTGGCAGTCAGTGAGCTGGGTAGATGGAGGGAAGGAGGCAGTGACGGTCAACAGGATGGAGTTGACCACAGGCAGAAATCATCATGGGAGAACTTTGCACCCGTGCCCTGGTGTTAACCAGGGCTTGTAACTGCTTCATTCAAACAGGGACTCAGATTCAAAAAGTTCTAACGTGTGCCAGCCTTGATAGAGCCACTTACTGTGAGCCTCAGTTTCTCTTTCTGTAAAAGGGAAGGTAGTCAATCAGAGGCCCACCTGGAGATGAGGACTCCAGGACATCTGGGGGATCCCAAGATGACCCCAGCACTTGTACAGGTGGCAAGGAGCCCTGTAGAGGGCGCACATGATCCAGTAACTGTGGGCTACAAGGACCTCAGGGTGTCTGGGGACAGCACAGAGGCTCTGGCCTGAAGGCTGTCTTGTTAACTGCAGCTGCCACCTTTCCCTGCATGCATTCCTAAGAAGAAGGACGTGATTGGGGGGATGCCGATGCCCCCACTTGGATAGCAGAGGTTGCTCAGGTCCCTTGGTAGATCCGGGCCAGCAGATGGGTGTAAATGGCCTGGGTTGTTTCCTTGATTCCTGAGGCTGTTTTCACAGCATCCAAGATGGGGGGTGTCTCAGAGGTTAGGCCCTTGGTGGCCACCCACTGCCCCACCCCTCACCAGGTGGTCCAGTACATTGGGGAGATCTGCCGCTACCTGCTAAAGCAGCCAGTGCGTGAAGCGGAGAGCCAGCACCGCGTGCGCCTGGCTGTGGGCAACGGGCTGCGGCCTGCCATCTGGGAGGAGTTCACCGAGCGCTTCAGAGTGGCCCAGATCGGCGAGTTCTATGGGGCCACGGAGTGCAACTGCAGCATCGCTAACATGGACGGGAAGGTGGGTGTTGGCAGGGGCCTGTTCGGGCTCAGGGCTCACAGGTGCTTGCTCCCTCTGCTTCCCTGGCCAAGTGTCTCCATGAAATTGCCTGTTCTGGAATGGGGGCTCACAGGGCCCACCTAACTGGGGCCAGGGGAGCTCCTGCACCCTGAGAGAGTAGTCAGTCATGACCTGTCATTACCTAGCTCTCCAGTTAAGAGTAGAAGAGTAGGGTGAGGCTGTGTGCCCTCCGGCAAGTACCTCAGCCCTCAGCCTTTCTGAGCCCCAGTGCCATGTCTGGAGAGAGAGCTCTGGAATGGGAGCTGCGGTCCCTCTCTCCTCCTGGGCAAGTCATTCAATTCAGCTGCTTGCATTGTAAAAGGGGGTGACTGCTCATTGTGGTTGTTCTGATCATTCAACATGAGCTCAGCCAGAACCTCTACTCAGTGTGCAGACACTGCTTTTATAGCAGTTATAGCAGGTGCTCAGTGTCACTTCGTTTTAATTTTATTTACTTTTTCTTTTTGTAAAGAGTTATTTATGTATGCATACAGAACTGGGGTATAGGCCAGAGGTGCAGGGGCAGTGAGAGGATTCACCAGAGAGACAGTGGGGAGTAGAACAGGCAGATTGATGAAGTACATGGCTGAGGGGAGCAGTGGGTGAGACAGGCGAGGTCTGCTGTGCCATGTGGGTCACCCCCTGGCTGGGGATTGAACTGGGTGCTGCAGTGGCTGTGGAGAGCGCCACCAGGGAGGGCCCTCAGTGTCACTTTGTATCAATGAGAAAAACAATCCCAGCACATGTTGAAAACCACATTATTGGAGGACTTGGCTTCATTGTAGGTAGATTAACTTAAGTCTAAATTTTAAGAATCTGCTAGGCTAAAGTGAGAACTTGCTGTATTATCTGATTCTGCTTAACCAAGCCCCTCCTGCTCCAGATGAGGCACATGGTAATAATGAAGCAAGCACCCCGAGGAGGGGATTCTGTTCTGTCAGAGTATGAGAAGGCCTCACCCTAGGAGACACTGTGGCTGTGTTAGCACAGGTTGCTGACATACCCAACAGTGTCCACCATCCCACAGATATTTCTGTCCTCAGGACTGAGCTGGCAAGGTGACGTGCAGGGGGCAGGGTTCTGTGGAGCAGAAAGTGGCAGTGGCTAGCAATTCTCCCATGACTAGGAGAATGCTGCATGTACCAACGCCTTTTCAGATCACCTAAGGCAACAAATCTGGGTGGCATGACGTGGTGGGGGGGGGGTCCTGTTTTCAGACAGGAGGGGCAGGTGTCGAGAGGACCCTGGGCCACCTCAGGGCTCCTTGACCATTCAGTTGGCCCAACCCAGGTCGGCTCCTGTGGCTTCAACAGCCGCATCCTGCCCCATGTGTACCCCATCCGGTTGGTGAAGGTCAATGAGGATACCATGGAGCTACTTCGAGATGCCCAGGGCCTCTGCATTCCATGCCAGACTGGTGAGTGGGAGCCCATTCAGGCCCCTGGGGGCCCTCGCCATCACCCCGTCTGCCACATGCAGCCTGAACAAGGTCTCCTCCCCAGGGGAGCCAGGCCTCCTGGTGGGCCAGATCAACCAGCAGGACCCACTGCGACGCTTTGATGGCTACATCAGTGAAAGCGCCACCAGCAAAAAGATCGCCCACAGTGTCTTCTGCAAGGGAGACAGCGCCTACCTCTCAGGTGTGCAGACCCTGGGGGAGGTTGTGGGAGGGCTGGCCTCCATCTCATCTCTCCTCCCCTCTGCCAGGTGATGTGCTAGTGATGGATGAGCTGGGCTACATGTACTTCCGGGACCGCAGTGGGGACACCTTCCGCTGGCGGGGGGAGAATGTCTCCACCACTGAGGTGGAGGGCGTGCTCAGTCGCCTGCTGGGCCAGACAGACGTGGCTGTGTATGGTGTGGCTGTCCCAGGCAAGTGGGTCGTGGGGGTAGTCCAAGTGTTCAGTGGCCCCTGGGGAGCCAAGCCAGGGGGAGCTTGGAGGTTCAGGTGCCCTTGGGCGGTGTACAGCGTGGACACGGCTGCGTGTGGTAGTCTGTGTGGGAAACGGGGTCTGGCGTCATCCTCAGGCATGATGTTGAGCCTCAGTTTTCTCATCCAGAAAATGGAATCCTGAACAAGACACATGTGGCAGGGACATAGCGGGAACTGTAGTTCACTGTTGTAGTGACTTATCCCAGGTGGGACTGGAGACCCGAGGCCAGGGGCCACTTCTTAAAGGTGTGTTGGGGCCTTGGGTGGTGCAGAGGTGGCTGTCTTCAGTGCAACCTCTGTCTCTAGGAGTAGAGGGCAAAGCAGGCATGGCAGCCATCGCAGATCCCCACGGCCAGCTGAGCCCCAATGTGCTGTACCAGGAGCTGCAGAAGGTGCTGGCGCCCTATGCCCGACCTATCTTCCTTCGCCTCCTGCCACAAGTGGACACCACAGGTGAGGCCCCCCGGTCAGGTGGGGTTGTAGTCTATGATTGATAATCCTCTGCCCCCATTGCTGGCTGGAATCTTTTCTGACCTCCTGTAAACTTCCACAGCAGCTTCAGATTAAGATCAAGATTCATTCATCGTCCCTATTGTTAACTTCCATCAAACACCCCCTGACCATGTCCGGTCCAAAATCTGGGGCGGCAGGGGTGGAGGGGGGGCCTGAAAGGGTGGCACGCATTGTACAGTTGCTTCAAACTGGGGTAGTGCTTAGAGTAAGCCTCTGAGGGGCCTGGAATATGGCCTCCCTAATGCTAGTCCCTGAACTAACAGATAATTGGTCCTTTGTGCTGGTTCTAAAAGTGGTGTAGGCAGTCCAAGAGGTGAGGTGTTTCAGCTGTTCCTCTTCAAGAAATTGGAATTTAACTGCCTCTGATTATGATGAATGCAAGATTTTACTCCTTCCAACTTTAGGGCAGAGTGGGTGATGTGAAGGGCAGGCTTCGGGATGACTACACTTTCAAGTTTTCAAAAGCACATGATCACCAGGGAATACACAAAGGGATGCCTGTCAGATGCTGTAGCCTGTTAGAATCAGATTTGTGCAAAACTGTTATGTTAGTGGGAAAGCTTAGGACCCCCGCACCTGCATGCTTTGTGTGGGTTCTGCTACCTGCCCCATAAAGACAAAACATACTCTTAGTGTGTAAGACCTCCAGGAGAAAAGAACTTTAATAGAATTAGCATGCAACAGAGGGAAGAGATAAAGAATATAGTTTCCAAATGAAGCACCCAGTTACTCGTCCCCTCGTGGGTAAATGCCCAGCCAGGCAGGGTTGGCTCAAAGTAGGCCATGAGGCCCAAAAGTTTGCCACAAGTCTAAGGCACCTTCTGTAGGGACCATAGGAAAAGGGGCAGAAGAGGTCTGGCGAGTTTGAGGGGAGAGGGGACGAAGTCAAATTGTGAGTCAAGCAGAGGCCGCCATCATCAGTCTGCCCACGCGCGGGTCTCTCACCACGTCTCTACCAAGTATCTTCCATATTCCCCAAGTCCATGGTGCAAGTCCCAAGGCAAAGAAGCACGCGTGCTGCTTCTTCACGTGTCTGTACCCCCATGTGCCGCCTCCAGCTCTTCTCCCAAGTCTTCTTCAGTCTTCTTCCTCTGGCTTGCTCAGCTCCACCCTTCCTTCGTTGAGTCAGGGAACCTGAACCTCTCCTTTCTGGGAGTTACAGTTTGGTATTAAAAATGTTAGGGTCCAGTCCTATTTTCAGACTGCTAGGACCAGAAACTGATACCAAAAGTTATAGAAGCATAATTTCTCTTCACCTTCACTGCAGTGCAATTGATTACAATGAAGTTTGCAAGTCTAGTTTTAGTAAATTTGGCAGGCTCTTTTGCACATGCACAGCAAAGAGCAAAATATAACTGGATAGTTTTAAGATTAGCTTTATTGGAATCTCCATAAGGATCTCAAATTGAGCCCTTAACAGATTGTCTCTCAGGGGCAGGCAATCATGCCATGGTCTCATTACCTGGCGTTGCCTGTAAGTACCTGTATTTTTTGTGTAAGTTCCTCTCCTGAAGTCCTCAGATGTATTGGGGTCTCCCGAGGGAGCCACATTCTTTATTTTACTTGCAGACCTAGAATCCTGGAGGTAAGATATTCCTGAAAGCACTCTGGTTTTCCAGTTAAAGTCTGCCACTTTGCTCTAGAGGAAAATAGATTTAAAGTTTAAATACTTACTGGATTCATGAAGACACACACATTGTCATGAAGTACCAATACTTCGAAGTTTTTTTATTTTGGGGTGAGAAAACAAATGTTCAGTTTGCTCATAAACAGATGCAAATTTCTACGGATCATATAGCACAGTTCATTGAGAAGCTTTCTAGAAATAAGAAGCAGAGTATTAGGGAAAACTATTAAGAACATTAGTCCTTCTCAGGGTAGTGTGTGCCATGTGATAAGTCTTGGATCTCCTGTTAGCCGTTTTTAGGAGCAGTTTCAAGATGAACCGGTGATTCCCAGAGTACTGTCAGTTCCTTGTGCTGTGAATTAATTTTTCTGGTTTAGTAAGTAATCTTTGTAAGTAACAGAAGACTTAAGCAAAACCCTTAAAATCTGAATAGAAAGCAGTAGATAAGGATGTTTGCTCAATTTTGGGACATGTATCTGAGTTGACTGATAATATTTTACCAGAATGCATCTTAAGGAATCTCATGTAACATTTAGGTGCCTGAACATTTAGATCAATCTGAATCAGTTTACATGTATGCCAAAAAGATGTAACTATTTCTTTCTTGACAAGTCTTAACCATTTTAGAATTTTGATGTCAGTTTTGCTACAAACTTATACAGTTTTACAAAATCGTACTTACTAATCAGAGTGGCAAATAGAGGCTTCTTCTATTTTTTAAAAAAAAGTTATTTATTTATGCATATAGAACTGGGGTACAGGCCAGTGGTGCAGGGGCAGTGAGAGGATTCACCAGAGACAGAGTGGGGAGCAGAACAGGCAGATCAATGAAGTACATTGCTGAGGGGAGCAGTGGGCAAGACAGGAGAGGTCTGCCGCGCCATGTAGGTCACCTCCAGGCCAGGGATCGAACTAAGCAGCTGCGGGTTGCTTGCAGTGCTGCGTCCTAACACATTGCGCCACCAGGGAGGGCCAAATAGAGGTTTTTAAGAGTAGATTATTTGGACAAGGCTCAACAAATGTCAAGATTTTGTGTTTTTTAAATAATCTTGGAATTTATATGTGTGCCATTCATAATTAATTTTAATGTATAATAACCCTCTACAGGCAAAAGACATATACACAGAGATCTCTTAATTTTTCATTTAAATTTTGCCCGTGTGTACTAATAAGTTGTTTTTACCAAGATTTGTGATGGCACTGAGAACTCTTGTTGATTCAATTTCTGAAGAGTTCTTTGTTCCTTTAGATAAGACCTTCCTTGAGTTTGCGCTTTTAAGGAAGACTTTCTGGTTTTTGATGTGCACAGAAAATTTGTATTCATTTCCTAAGACTCGAACTTTCCCCCTTAAATTCCTAAAAGAGATTTGAGTCATCAGAGCCACACCTTAAATTACCTATTTTCTCAAATAACTTGTTTTAGGTTTTATATTAAGATTTGATATACCAGCTTAGCAAAGTTGGGGTTCAAGGAGCCTGATAGAGTTATAGTAATCTTCAATCAATAAGGTCTAATTCTTTCCAATTCTTTAAGAGACAACCCAGGGCCTCCCTGGTGGCCTAGGGGTTAAGTTTCAGCACTTTGAAGCCATCTGCAGCCACTAGAGCATGAGTTCGATCCCCGGTCAGGGACCTGACCCATATATGGTGCAGCCTGACCTCTTCTGTTCCACCCACTGCTCCCCTTAGTGTATGTAAGTATATCTACCTCTTATGTCCTCACCCCATCTCTGGTGAATCCTCTCACCTTCCTCACTTGTGGCCTATACCATAGTTCTTCAATAAAAAAAAAGAAAAGAAGACAGCCCAGAGGGGAGTCAGTGGGAACTGAGTTGACCTCATCATGGATGAGTGCCTGGAGAAGTGGAATCTATCATGGACAGATAGTGAGATAGCAAAGATGTCTCCCCTCCTTCCACCCCTCATCCATAATCCCTTGGCCAGGGCATCCCCATGTCTCAACTTGCTACCTGCTTTAGCCATTTTCTCCACTTTGGGAGGAAAGGAGAGTCTTGAAATCTATCTCTAGATGGAAGGAGGATTTGAAATTTTAAAGCTCTAAGTTCTCAGTGGGTGAACAAAACATTGTCTAGTTCACTGGGGCCTCCTCCTCTTACAAGGCTGGAAAGTTCTTTTTTCTTTTTTTTTAAAAATTTGTTTATTGATGCATACAAGGACTGGGGTACAGGCCCAGAGGTGGGATGGGTGAAAGGACTCACCAGAGACAGCGTGGGGAGCAGAACAGGTGGACTGACTGAGGTACACTACTGAGGGGAGCAATGGGAGAGACAGGAGAGGTCTGCTATGCCATGTGGGCCACCCCCCTGGCCAGGGATTGTGCTGCAGTAGCTGCAGAGAGCTTCATAGTGCTGTGTTTTTTTCCCATGTGCCACCAGGTAGGGCCCAAGGCTGGAAAGTTGGTAAAGTTTGGTGTTTGAAAGCATATTCAGGGTCCCAGGTTGCAGTGCTCGAGATCAGGCATCCATATAGTTTAAGGAAGGCTAAAGGGATTAAAGGGGGAAATGCTGACTGCTGTCTTCCCTGCAATCTAAGCACTCTGATCAGATTTAATATGAGCTATTACGGAGATGCTGTGAATGCAAGAGTAGGAATCAATTGTGCCTCTTCAGGGTCTAGGGTTTCTGACAGGGGCTACTGCTGTCCTTCTAGAATTTTAGTTTAGATAGACTTAGAATAAGCATCTCAATTCCAGTCTTGTATTAAAGACTAGATCCCAGTTATCAACCAAGGAGAGAAAATCAGGTCTCCATGATGAAGGAAGGCAGGCGGCACTAGGAAGACATGGGGGAGGGCATGTAGTCGCTGCGCTGAAAGTCTGCCCACTGCGGGCCAGATCCAACAAAGACAAAAGAATGCCTCACCTGTTGGAGGCCATTCCTAATGGTGGAGGACAACAAGGAATGAGGGCTACCAGAGAAGCCAGAAAGGTTGGCGTCCACCAGAGGGAAGCGTTGTAAAAGCCAGGTCACTTGCGAAAATCTCAAAATTGGAAAGTGTGGGTGGGGGCTTGTGGAGTGCCTAAGACACAGTTCCTCGCGGCTGCACCCTTTGTCTTCCACCTGCGGGACTACAAGTAACCAGGGTGCAAACCATTTCATCTGTCACAGGAGTCTCTAGCAAGTGGCAGCTGCTCTAACAGCTCCTAACTGGTTGTCCGCGCGCACTACTCTAGGCGGCAGGAGAGACTTGGTTTGAATAGAGAAGAGAGCTCAGGAACCTACACTTTTCGCAAAGATGGGGAGCTTGGGAATGGTGGCTCCTGCTGCAAGAGAAACAAGATTACACAGAGACAGAAGCCAGGTGTTCACCCTTCCAGGCCATGGGGATCCAAGAGATTGCATCACCACCCTGTGTAACTCACTGTGGAGTAGCCATGGCCAGGGTCAGTCAATTTGTGAGCGGCAGGTCTCAGCAGAATCCAGAGACTAAGAGAGCCATGGCGAAAGTGAGGGAGAACATGGAGGCAGCAGGCAGTCACCCTTCCAGCCAAGGGCATCTGACAGGTGTCCCCCAGCCCCCACTCACACACACTTCAGGACCCACCAAAGAGTAGCCTTGATCAAAGCCCATTAGTTGAGGAAGGCCTCCAGTCACGGACACCCAGAAACCCACACCCCTGAGAAGGCGGAAGGCAGCTGAAGCGGCTGCACTTCCCTGGATTACCGGATGGGAGAGGCAGGACAACTGGACGGCGCCAGCCTCATGCTTTGGAATCCACCACAGAGCAGCTGTGGCCAGGATTCTGCAGTTCGTGGGAGGCAATCAAGCAGTTAATGAACGAACTGCAGATCCCTCTGGAGACAAGAATGAGAAAGGACAGAAATAGAAGAGGCTTAGTTGTGCCCATTGTTACCCCATGTTGGGTCCAGGTGTTGGGGTTCAGATGATGAGGCTCAGATAATGGGCTTCTCAGGTTCCTCTGAGAAAGAATTCAGCATATGTTTGCATTTTACCAGTCACAAGTCTGTTAAGAAAAAGAGAAAAAAGACAGCTGCATAGACACAGGTGGGAAGTCTTAAAAGACAAAAGCTGCCCCTTGCTTTTTTCCACTGACTAACTGTGGGTGGTATCCTTCACCTTTCCTTAATCATTCACTGTCAGCTCTTTTGTAAAGGACCATACAGTGTGTCACATCTCACTCAGCCCTGCCGTGTAGTGCAGAAGCAGCTGCAGATAGTGCAAATGAATGGGCTTCTTGCCAGTAAAACTGTTTATGAAAACATGACAGGCCAAATTTGGCCCTCAGGCACAGGTTGTTGACCCCTGACCTACCGTGTGATGACCAGCCTTGCCTTGGTCTTGTGAGGGATGCACATGTGAGTAGGCAAGAGAGTACATGGTTTCAGGCTGTGATGCAGTTAGGGAGGCCTTCCTGGAGGGGGCATGAACCCAGGGCCTGAAGGTCAAAGGGGAAATGGACAGGCAGAATGTGTGGGAGAGAATGGTGATTTGGTGATCCCCTTGTTAAGTCCTGTGTTCTTCCCCTTTGTCTCCCCCAGGTACCTTCAAGATCCAGAAAACTCGATTACAGCACGAAGGCTTTGACCCACGCCAGACCTCGGACCGGCTCTTTTTCCTGGACCTGAAGCAGGGCCACTACCTGCCGCTGGACCAGGGCGTCTACACCCGCATCTGCTCAGGCGCCTTTGCCCTCTGACACGCCTCCCCTGTGTCCAGAGCCTCTCAGTTGGGCCCGTTGAGAGGTGGCTAGGGAGCCTGCCAGCCCTGCCCCATCCTGGGGTGGAGAAACAATCCAGAGGAGCCTCCCCTCTGCTTCAACCATGGCCCTGTCCCCGCACCCCCACTCCTGAGGTGCCCTGCCCTGCCTGACTTCCTGCCCTAGGTCTGTGTGTGCATCTTTCTCCCCGGTTACTCCCTGCTGCTCCCACCTGTCCTCTCCCCTCCTCTTCCTTCCCCATCTCCTGCCAGAATGGAGTAGGCATTTCCTGGGAGCTTGGCAAGTGCCAGTTTCAGCTCCCCTGGGGATGACCCAGGAGATCTAGGTAGAATGGGGGCTCCTCTCCTTTCAGCTGTGCCTTCAGGAGCCCCTGCCTAGGATGTTGGAGCCCTGTATGTGAGCTCCGGGCAGGCCCTCTGCCCTCGCTGCTGAATCAAAAGCCCGGGGTGGTCTGCCAGGTCCACCCAGGTCAGGACCAGGAATCAGCAAGCCATGTCTAGGTTGGCTGGAAATCCCCTCAGCCGGGCCGATGACCTTGTCCCTAGTGGGTCTTCCCTGTCCCACTTGCCCTTCCTGATGTCCCAGAAGCTTCCGGAATTGACTGTGACCACTGGATGTCATCCATGCCAAATGTCTCCTGAGAGCTCCACTGGCAAGGCCCTGCACACTGCTTGTGCCACTCAGCCTGCCGCTCAGATGACACTGTCCTTGGAAGAGGCCTCTTGGTATCCCCACTCAGCATGGCTGCTGGTGGGACCGTGAGGATGGCAGTGAGAAGTGGTGGGAGTCTCTGGCCTGGTGATAGAACCTGGGGTCGCCTCTAGGCTCAGGGCCTGCAGCCCGTTGATCACTACTGGCCGCCTAGTAACAACCCAGCCTGTGCTGGTGGTGGCGGCCTCTTAGACAGCTCTGCTGGATGCTTTGGTTGTCCCTGTCGATGCCTGGTGGCTCATCCCACACTCAAAATGCTGGGGCTGTCCATCCCATCCAGCCAGACAGTGCAGCCCCTTAAGGGGGGGGACAGGTCGTAAATGGCCACATAGGCCTTTCCAAGCACGGAGGTTTTGTCTCCTCTCCTAGTTGAGTTTAAGAAATAAACCTGCTGAGCGTCCAGGGCCCTATGGGAGCGCAGCCATTCACTCTCCCCTCTTGTGGCATGGAAATCTTCCTGGGGTTCGGCAGGACTCTCACTTGACACACGACATGCTCTGCCTTTTGTTGGTGTGCTGCCTGTCGCCCAGGGGGATCTTGGGGACTGGGACAAGCACATCAGTGTTCTCACCACCTGCCTGCCACCTGCGGTCTTGGAAGCGCCATCCAGTCTGCTGTGGGTTGTGGCAGGTGCTCAGGGTGTCCCAGAGCTGAAGGTGTTCCCTGGCACTTCGGGCTGCCCTAGAAGAGTGCCCGTGTGTGAGGAAGCACCAGATGGGGCCACCGCTTTGGGTGACAGCCCTGGGCCTGTGACAGAGGCTGGCTGAGCTGGGACTCAAATGCGGAACATCAAGCTCTGCATTCTATGCTCGACTATCCCCTGCTGCCCCCCCACACCTGCCACTGCTGGATGTTTGTACTTCAGGGAAGCAGAGCGTTTGCTGGGCGGGGATGACCCCTGACCCTGGGGTGCAGGCACAGACAGGCCTTGGCTGGCTCAAGGGTGGGTGAGCCATCCATGCTGGGCTTGTCCTTGGACCACATTGTAAGGAGGGCGTGTGAGTGGGGGAGGCACTGTGCCACCTGGGGGCATCATCACCTTCCCTGCTGTACTGATAGGGAAACTGAGGCACAGGGAGGGGGTGAAGATAGTGTGGGAGTACTTGGTGAGAAAGCCCAGCAGTGAACTTTTTTGTCCCAAAGCCTGTGACCCTAGTCGTTACTACTTAAATTCCCCCCAGGTCCAGATGATTCTTAATGACTGGCCTCCATGTTCCTTTAAAAATTATTAGAGCTGTTTTAGCTTCATAAAAACATGAAGGGACTGTACATGGAGTTCCCATCAATCCTCTCCCAGGCACCTCAGCTCCTGATTGATAGCATATTAGATTGCCATATGTTACCATCGCTGAGTTGATCAATACGTTCAGTCCTCCACTGACATGAGAGTTCACTCTGTTGTGTAGGGGGTTTTGGCAAATACAACATCAGTTTCACTGCCTAAAATTCCCTGGGCGCCACCCTGGATCTCTTCTCAGAACCCCTGGTCATCACTAATCTTTTGACCATCTCTAGTTTTGCCTTTTCCAGGGTCATGTACTTGGAATCTCACTTCACTTAGCAAGAAGTACCGAGGGTCCCCCCATGTCTTTTTATTTCTTCATAGCTCTATTTTTTTTTTTTATACCAAATGAGAGCCTGTGACTTGCCCCCTAGGACCTTCATGAGTCAGGAATTAAGGTGGCATCTGAAAGCACAGTCCCGAACTTCTCCTTTATGGAGGGTCTTAGGAGTGGAGAGAAGGGAATTTTTTGCATTTTTGATCTGGGGGAGAAACTTGCCCCAGCCCAGCATGTCGGGAATACCTTATGAGAGTCAGGGACAAAGAAGGAGCAGCAGTTTCCTGAGGAATAGGGTAGAGGTGAGAGCCTTCTGGAGAGGGGCAGCTTCGAACTGGGCCTCTTCCTCACCCTACCCTGTTTGATCAGGGGTGTCCACCACCGGGGAGGTTCCAGGCTCTCTGGTCAGCCCTGTCGTCCTGCAGCCTCCTCACCAGTTTCCAGCTGGCTGGCTGCTGTGCCTTTGCTCCTGCCGCCTCTGGTGCCTGACCAATGTCGCCCCCCTGTGCCCGGGCCACTCCTACTATGTGCTAGTTGAGATGTCATTCACTTGTGAAATCTGCCCTTCTAAAATTGTATGACTCACCAGTTTTTAGCATATTCAGAGTACAACCATCCCCTCTTATCTAGTTCCAGAACATTTCATTACCCCCCAAATAATCCCACAGCATCTCCAACCCCTGACCACCACTAATCTACTTTCTGTTTCCACAGATTTGTGTGTTCTGAACATTCCATATAAATGAATTGTATATGACGTGGCCTTTTATGTCTGGCTTCTTTCAGCTTGATGTTACGAATCTTGGAGGTTACAGTTCAGTTCTTTTTATGGCCAAATGCTTGTTATTTGTACACAAGTTTTTGTGTATACATATTTTTAATTCTCTTGGCTATGGAAATAGGTTGTGTGCTGATAACATAACTTAGCACAGTTCCTTGGGGAACTGGCAGACTGTTTTCCAAGCAATGGTCACTTTATATTCCTGCCCCTAGCAGTACATGTTGAAATTCCAATTCCCCACATCCTCACTGGCACTTACCTGTATTAAAAAGAAACTTGTCATTATAGTTGGTGGATTTTTATTTTTATTTTTTTGGATGGCTAGTCAGCAGGACACCTTTTCATCTGCTTACCACCCATTTGTGTATCTTCCCTGGAGTAGTATCTATTCAGAATCCCTGCCCGTTTTAAAATTAGTTTCTCTTCTTAATGAGTTATGAGGGCTCTGAATGTAGTCTGTATACTGTACTCTTACATATGATTTGAGATTTTCTCTGTCCTTTCTCAGTCTTTTCACTTGGTGGTAGTCTTTGAAATGCAGAAGTTTTAGTTTGTTGAGGTCCAGTTTATTGATTTGTCTTTCATTGCTTATGATTTTGGCCTTACTGTCTAAGCCAAGATCATAGATTTATGTGTCTTATACTTTTGGTTTTTTAAAATTTATTGGTTCATACAAGAACGGGTTCAGGCCAGAGGTGTGGGGGGAGTGAGAGGATTCACCAGAGATAGAGTGGGGAGCAGAATCAGTAGATTGACTGAAACACACTGCTGAGGAGAGCAGCGGGTTGAGATAGGAGAGGTCTGCTGCGCCACGTGGGTCACTCCCTGGCCAGGCATGAAGCTCATGCTACAGTAGCTGAGGATAGTTTTATAGTGCTTCACTAACCCCTTGCACCTCCCTGGTAGTTTTAAACCTTACATTTAGGTCTAGTCCACTTTAATCTTTGTATATGATTGAGGTGATAATTTGCATTAACTTTCCAGTGTTGCTGTATAAATTATCAAACTTAGTGGCTTAAAATCACACCAACTTATTATTTTACAGTCCCTAAGATTAGAAGTCAGAAGCATCTTATTTGGTTGAAATCCAGGCGTTGTCAGGAAATACACTGCTTCTGGAGGTCTGAGAATGCATTGCCTTGCCTTTCCTGTCTTTTAGATACTACCTACATCTTTTGATATGCCCCATCCACCATCTTCAAAACCAGGAACAGCAGGTTGAATCGCTCAAGCTATTACTTCTTGGAACCCTTGTCATTATACTGGGCCCATCTAGTTCATCTATTTTAAGGACAGCTGACCAGCTAATTCCATCTGTGACCTTAATTCCCCTCACTAAGTAACCAAACATTTTCACAGGTTCTGAAGACTATAGTGTAGACTATTCTATCTACCACAGTCCAGCTTCATTCTTTTGCATGTGACTCTTTAATGGTCCCAGCACTATGTTTTTAAAGGTATTTATTTATTTATGCATACAGAACTGGGATACAGACCAGATGTGCAGGGGTCGTGAGAGGATGCACCAGAGACAGAGTGGGGAATGGAACAGGTGGATTGACTAAAATACACTGCTGAGGAGAGCAGTGGGTGAGACGGGAGAGGTCAGCCATGCCATGTGAGTCATCTCCCTGGCTGAGGACTGAATTCGTGATGAAACAGCTGTGGCTAACTTTGTAGTGCTCTGCTTTAACCCACTGTGCCACCAGGGAGGGCCTGGTCCTAGCACTATTTGTTGAAGACTACTCTTCCCATTGGTTGGTTTGGGGACCCTGAAGGTAATGTAGTATAGGGGTTTATTTGTGCATATGCATGCACAAATGCTAATACTAATTATTGTGCACATGCTAATACCCTGTCTTCATTACTGTAGCTTTGTAGCAAATCTGAAATCAGAGAGTTCTCCAATTCCCTCCCCTCCCAAGAATATTTTGAATATTCTAGACTCCCTGCAATTATATTTAAATTTTAGGATCAGTATGGCAACTTATACAAAAAAGGCAGGTGGAATTTTGTTGGGTATAGTATTGAATCTATGGACCAGTTTGGGAACAATTACCATCTTAATTTCCTTGCCTTTCCACCTTTTAGATACTATCTACATCTTTTTAAAAAATTTATTTATTTAGGCATACAGTAACTGGGGTACAGGCCAGAGGGGGTGAGGTATCACCAGAGACAGGAGGAGCACAGGCAGTTCTACTGAAATACACTGCTGAGAGGAACAGCGGGAGAGACAGGAGAGGTCTGCTGTGCATGTGGGTGACTTCTCTGGTGGGGGATCAAACTCCTGCTACAGTGCTGAGGAAAGCTTCATAGTGTTGCGCTTTAACACACTGTGCCACCGGCGAGGGCCTCTACTGCTACATCTTTTGATTTATGCCCCATCCATCATCTTCAAATTAAATATTTCAGTATTAAATATGAAATCTTCCAATTCATGAATACGGATGTCTATTGGTTATGTCTTTTTTCAACACATTTGTAATTTTCAATGCACAAAGATTACACTTTTGTTAAATTTATCCCTATTTCATTCTTTTTGATACTATCGCATATAAAGCTTTTCTTAATTTGTTATTGATTTTAAGGATGCCTTGCCAATACAAGTCTCCATGCACTTAGGAGAGACTACTTAACAGCCTAGGCCCATCAAGACTTCCACCTTGCAGCCCTTTCTGCAGATGCTATTCCTGTTTTCTTGTCTACCAGGGACCACTTGCTCCAGCCTGCAAACTCCTCCAGGCAACTGCCAGGATAGATGCCTCTCTGAGTCCTCAGCGACACCGAGGTCCTCTGTGAGCATTTGCAAAAGCCTTTTAAAGAAGTATGTTTTCAGTCCCCCACTCTGTGCAGGGCAAAACTCAGGTGTTTTTTTTTTATTTAGGGGGCTTTTGATTATTTTGCTCTAAATGCAGCTTGTATTTTCAAGAAAGAAGCCACAGACAGTAACAAGATAAACGTCAGAATGTTCAGGAACTTCAAAGTCCGCCTAAACGCGTTCTCCAGAAAATTCCTTCCTTCCTTTCCCCCTCCTGCCCCGCACCTCAAAATCTCGGCTTGGCTCCTCAACACCAGTGGCTCTGCCCTGACACCACTAGGTGGAAAAAAGTAGCAGCCCCTGTAGCCCCGCCTACCCAGCGACTGGGCAAGTCTGCGACTGCGCATGTGCCATAGGCTGCCGCTTGAACGTTCAGTAGAGCGCTCGGCCCGTGTCTGCGCAGGCGCACTGGCGGCCGCTGGGAGCGCTTCCGCCTCCCCGCCGCCGCCGCCGTCGCTATGGCCGCGCCGGCCTCGGGCCTCATTTCAGTCTTCTCGAGCCCGCAGGAGCTGGGCGCGTCGCTAGCACAACTAGTAGCGCAGCGGGCCGCGTGCTGCCTCGCGGGGGCCCGCGCCCGCTTCGCGCTCGGCCTGTCAGGCGGCAGCCTGGTCTCCATGCTGGCCCGCGAGCTGCCCTCCGCCGCCGCCCCTGCCGGCTCCGCCAGCCTCGCGCGCTGGACCGTGGGCTTCTGCGACGAGCGTCTGGTGCCCTTCGAACACGCCGAGAGCACGTACGGCCTCTACCGGGTGAGCGCTACGGGGGCCGCTCAGGGTCACGTTCAGAAAGCCGCGCCCATCGCTTGAACCCGCCTGTGGGTGCCTCCGGAGTCACCCCCAAGAGGCGGCGCCCGGCGTCTGAACCCCGCTATGGGGGTCCCGCGGGGTCACTCTGGGCCTGTTACCTCTTTCAAGGCGGGAGACGGGAATGGGCTAGATGACATCTGGGTGCCCAGATGTCCCACGTGGGCTGTGGACATTTCCCTTCTGGGTGGGCGCCTTGCAGTCACTCTTTGTGCTTTATGCCGTGGCCAGGCTGGGGGAAGGACATGGGCAAAGGCGTGAAGGTGAAGTCGTGTTCCAGGGACCTAGACAGTTGAGGCTCTATATGGCGGTTAGCGACCACGCAGGCAGCAGGGAGCTGGTGTAGAACCCAGGCCTGAACGTCCTCACCTGGATAAGTTCTTGGCGCTATCCACGCCTCGAGAGGTGCTGATGATCTCCTGGCTTACACTCTACCGGGGCCCCACGGCTCTCGTAGAACTAGGGGGACACCCCCATGTTATAAGTGGGAAAACGGAGACTTGGAGGTGCCGAGGACGACCCTGAGGCCCTCTGGCCATAAAACCTGCCCCAGGAGATGTGGGAGGCGCCAGCTTGGCTAGGAGCCTGGAGTCTTTCAGGTCCTGGGTGTGGCGTTCTTTTGGCTTAGAAACTTGAGCTACTGATTTTTTAGTTGTTGATATTTTTTTGTTTCTTTGGAAAAGAACGAAGTTTTGTCCTTTACCAAGCACTTTATTCGTAGTATCTCATGAATCTACCTCATCCTACCCCCAACAGCCTATAGGATGATGC
The DNA here is from genome assembly GCF_000260355.1 of Condylura cristata. Classification (NCBI taxonomy): domain Eukaryota; kingdom Metazoa; phylum Chordata; class Mammalia; order Eulipotyphla; family Talpidae; genus Condylura; species Condylura cristata. The sequence continues at coordinate 30,779,602 of NW_004567125.1, read as the reverse complement.
TGCTAGTACCCCCATTTTATAGATGAGGACACTGAGGCCAGAAGAGGAGAGCTTACTTGCCAGGGTCACCCTGTGACCAGCGGGGGACTGGGACATGAACCTGCCCCCTCCTGGAATACATTGGGCCATGGCTCTGGGGCAGGACCCCTGTTTGCCTTCTGTGTATCTTCTCCCAGAAATTTTTTGGGGGACTTTTTACTTCGAGAGACTTTGGAAAACTTCAGATTTTTAAAAAGATTTATTTATTTATGCACACAAGAACTGGGGTACAGACCAAAGGTGTGAGGGTTGAGAGCATTAACCAGAGACAGAGTGGGGAACAGAACAGGCAGATTGAAATACCCTGCTGAGGGGTCCTCCCTGATGGTGCAGTGGGTTAAAGCACAGCACTAGGAAGCTCTCCACAGCTACTGCAGCAGGAGTTCAGTCCCCACCCCGGAGGTGACCCACATGGTACAACAGAGCTTCCTGTCTCTCCCGCTGCTCCTGTCAGCGTGTATTTCATCAATCTGTCTGTTCTGCTCCTCGCTCTGTCTCTGGTGAATCCTCTCACTGCCCCTGCACCTCTGGCCTGTACCCCAGCTGTATACATAAATAAATAAGTCATTTTAAAAAATGGAGTACACTGCTGAGGGGAGCAGCAGGTGACACAGGAGAGGTCTGCTGTGCCATGTGGGTCACCTCCCTGGCTGGGCTTGAACTTATCCTGCAGAGTCCGTGCATAGTTTCATAGTGCTGTGCTTTAACTCCTTTCACCACCAGGGAGGCCCAATTACTTAGAATTCAGTGGTAGGGACACAGTGGGAAACTGGGTGGTTCCCTTCTTCATTGTTGGACAACAGGCATAGGATACATCGGACAGTAAATAAGAGAAACCCACGCAGAGCATTAGTATAATGTGTAGACCAAATACAATAGTGTGGAATGATAGAAAGTGCTGAGGAAGAGGGGGTGAACTGGACGGTGGGGGTTGGGTTCTGAGAAGGTGACTTTTGCTCTGAGAGCTGGAGGTAGTGAGGAGCGAGCCGCAGGCAGGCAGGGCAGAGGGCACTGCAGAGGCAAAGGCTGTGTAGTGGGAATGAACGTGGGTGAGGATTCTGCCTGGCTGCCAGTTCCCCTGTGAGGAGAATTCTGTCAGTTCCCTGGGTGAGCTGTAGTGAAGGGCCACAAATGGGGCAGTTTAAAACAGCAGGGCGTTATTTTCTAGTGGTTCTGGAGCCCAGAAGTCTGAACTCAAGGTGTGGCAGGGCCATGGCTCCCTCAGGACACTCAGGGGAGGGCCCTTTGTATCTCTTCCAGTTCTGGGGGCCCCAGGTAATTGTGCTTTTGGGGGGCCCCAGGTAATTGTGCTTTTGGCACATCATATTAGTCTTTGCTTCTGTTTTCACAGTCTTCTCCTCTGATTCTTTCATTGTGTCCTTGCTTATTAGAACACACTAATCCACTATGACCTCATCTTAGCTAGTTCTACCTGCAAAGACCCTCTTTCTAAATAGGGTCACATTCTGAGGTTACAGTGGGCATGAGCTTTGAGGGCCACTAGTAAACCCAGTATAGACATTTTCTTCTTCGAAGATAGGCCCTTGGGGGCTCTCAGCAGGAATTTTCTTCTGCTCACCCCCAGCCATGGACCTTTGGGGTTGAGGTTGGGGCTTCCCCTGGCCCGGGAGGGGATTTGGTTAGCTGAGGACTTGTCACATGTTTAGAGAAAACCTGCCTGACAAACCAGCTGTTCCACTTTCTGCACCTGCCCAACTATGCCTCAGGTGACAAAGTGGACATCAGTATTTCCTCCTGGCTTTTCTCAGTGCAGTCTGCAGGGGCGTGTGCAGATGGGGACTTTGTACTTGGACAAAAGTGAGGCCTTTCCAATAATGGATTTGACTATGTTACTCTCCAGCACCTGAGCTCCCTGCTACCCTCAGTGCAGAGCCCACACTCCTTACGGCAGCATTTGGGAGTCAGTCCTGTGAAAGCTGATGGGTTTATCCCATGCCCCTACTACCTTCCCCCTCTAGTTCTGTATTTTTGCTGATTCCCTGCTTTTCCTTTGAGTCTCTGCCCAGCATAACCTTGGCTGAGCTAGGCCCTGTCTAAGGTGGCCTAAGGTGGCTCTCAGAATGCAGCAAAGGCCTGGGACTTATTTCTGTGGGAAATGTCTGGAGCCTCTGAGTTGCAGGAGGCCTGAGTCCAGTTGCTTCTGCATTAAACCTGAACAGAAGTGGCACACTAGAGAGTTGGGCACCTGTGGTGGCAGCTCTCCATGCTTCTCCCAAAGAGAAGTTAACGCTCATTACAATTACAGGTGGTACCTCTAAGCAGCAGTGTGAGGAAGGCTCAGCCAGGAGTGGCTGCCTAGAGGAGGCAACCTGAGGGATATATAGGAATTTTTCAGGCAGGGAAAGCAGCTTGTGTCCAGAGGCCTTATGGAGGATACAGAGTGGCTAGGTTTTATGTTCAGGGTAAAGGGACTCTAGGGATTTTGAAACAGAGCCAGACAGTTGCAGACTGGGCTAAAGTTTCCAAACCGGATGAAGCCAAAGATCTCGACTGGCACTGGGGGTGGGTATGAAGCAGTCCTGTCCTCAAGGCGTCCTCACCTGGAGGATCTAAATGATCATATGTGCAAGCCCTCTGCCACCAAGAAGCCTCATTACTGTTGGTGATGTGTCTTTCCTCTTTTCCCTCTCTCTGCCACAGACCCACCTCCTCTCTAGGCTGCCCATTCCTGACAGCCAGGTGATCACCATTAACCCCCAGCTGCCTGTAGAGGAAGCAGCCGAGGACTATGCCAAGAAACTGAGACAGGTGAGTCCCTTAGAGTGGCCACAGGAACACCTCATCCAGGGCGGTGCGCTACCTGCAGGTGGCACAGCATGATTGTCTTAGTGGAAACTTCCCTGGGGGTGACCCAGTTCTGTCCTGGGTCTTCCCCTTTGAGAATTCCCCCTTCTGAGAGGTCATAGCCCTGTCCTGTGGTCCCCAACCCACTGACACCCTATACCAGGCATGGGTCCTATTATCTTGGGGACAGTTGTGTCCCCAGACTCTGGGCTAGTTGTCCAGGTGAGACATGGAAGCTTGTAGGCTAGAGCACCTTTGATCACAGGTGAGTTCCAGCATCACTCTGTTTTATAGACATGTGTGGTTCTTTTTTTCACAACTGTCCTTGGAGTCCTACTTCACAGCCTCTCTGCACCATCTTCTTTCCTTTAGGCCTTCCAGGGGGATTCCATCCCAGTTTTTGACTTGCTAATCCTGGGTGTGGGTCCTGATGGCCATACCTGCTCCCTCTTCCCAGACCACCCCCTCCTGCAGGTAAGTGTGCCCACACTAGTCATGTTGGTACCTGAGCCACAGTTTCTGCCCAGAGGGCAGAGAGAAGTGCCTAGAGTCCAGTCAAGCCAGCCTCTGCCAGGTGTGCATGTTGGACTTAACTCCTCTGAACCTCATATGCCTATCTTAAAATGGACTTTTAGTTAAATAGAGGCACAACTTAGAGTTATTGCAGGTTGGCTTCCAGATCACCACAGTAAAGCAGCTGTGGTAGTAAAGCATAAACAGTTATGCTTAGTTGGTGAGCAGTGAGGTTTATACAGTCCTGTAGCACTATGAAGTGTGCAGTGGAAAAGAACAGTGGCGCCAATGGCTTGCCCCATGCAGGTTTGCCACAGACCTTTAATTTGTATAAATGTAGGGTCTATGAAGCACAATAAAGAGAAATGCAATAAACTGAGGTACAGCTACACCTCGGGATCAGTGGGGTTGGATGGGGTGATGGCTGGAGTGTGCCTGGTGTGTGTGAGTGCCCATGAAGTCACAGTGGCAATATCACTCTGTGCACCCCCCAATCTCTTTCCTTCAGGAACGCGAAAAGATTGTGGCCCCCATTAGCGATTCCCCAAAGCCTCCACCACAGCGTGTGACCCTCACACTTCCTGTGCTGAATGCAGCCCGAACTGTCATCTTTGTGGCAACTGGAGAAGGCAAGGCCGCTATTCTGAAGGTAATGGCTGAAGACCCACTCCCAGGAAGCCATGGGCCCATGGGCCTAGGGATAGAATAGAGTCCCAGACACTGTTGTATTAGAACACTGGGTTCCGAGTTAGTGTATAATTCCTGGGTTCAAGGGAAACTGCAGTTTTAGGCCAGGAGGAGTCAGCAGTTATGGAATAAGATTTTATGCATTAAAAAATTTTGAAATAATCACTAATCTAGAAATAGGTATAAGAAAAAAGTACAACTAAGAGAAGTCAATGAAGGGATTAAGTAAAATTAAAATCAGAGTTTAATGAATTGCTTAATATCTTTAAAGTATTATTCATGGACATGGAAAAGATAGATGCTTGACAAAACTAAAGGGGAGGGGGGTGGGGTGCAGGGAAATCATGCATAGTAGGAATAAGAAAAAAGATATTTTGTACATAATATTTAAGGAAAATATAAAATAAAGATCTTAAAATAAACTAATGTTTTTTTTTTTTTCTGTCATTGAAAAGACTATGAAAGACACTGGAAATATATTTTTAAATTGATTAATAATTCTTGCCCCCAAATCTTTGAGCCTGAGGTGACTACTGTTGGGGTTTGGGAGTCTAGCAGACACAGTACCCCTCCCAGCGAAGCCTGCGGGACGTTGGACAGCCTCTTAGCTCCCATCAGCAAGGGCCCCTTCCTATGGGCCCGAGAGATCCCAGCTCAGTGTGCACATCTGTGAGGCTGCCTCAAGTCTCAGCTCCTGCTGAAGGGTGATCTCACAGGATCTTAGTAAATGAGCTCTCAGACCCAGAATGCTCGGCCAGACGTGGTGGAGAAAGCAGTGTCTGTGTCCCACCGATGAGGAGGCTGCACCAGGGCAGTCAGCATGCTGCAGGCTGTAGGGCCAAACCCCTCAGCTAAGAAAGGGGTTTTTACCTATTGAGAAAAAAATCAAAATAAAATATTCCTTGACATGTGGAAATCTTACAAAATTCAGATTTCCAGGTCCATGAATAAAGTTTTGTTGTGTCATCTGCTACTACTTTTGTGCTGTGACGACAGAGCAGAGTAGTTGCGAGACAGGATGTGACCTGGCCGGAAATAGACAATTGGCCTTGAGCAATATGCAACTCCATTTATGCACATATTTTCTTGTACACAGACAGCCAAACTTATGGCATTGATATAACACAACACTGTGAATGTGATTTTCATAATAACATTTTCTTTTTTCTATTTTTATTGTAAGGATACATCTGTATTTTATATATAACATACAGCACATCTGAATTGTGTCTTCTCGGTAAAGCTTCTGATCAACAGAAGGCTGGCAGTATCTTTAAGTTTGAGCGGAGTTAACAGTTCCTTGTGGGTTTTTGACCACAGAAGGTTGAAGCCCCTGCCGCCCATGTTGCTCAAGAGGCAGCTATATATGGACTCTGATCTTTGCCGTAAAGGTTTGCTGACCTCAGGGTTAAGTAGTCGCAGATCACAGAAGGGAAGGGAACTCTGTCCCTGATTGTATGAAGGTAGGGTAGCTGGAAAAGCAGCCACCTCTGGACGGCTCAGGAGGCTTGTCCCTGGGGGGCCCTGAGACCTCACGGGAAGGGGGGCCTCATACTCCTGACCTCTCCATGCAGCGCATTTTGGAGGACAAGGAAGAGAACCCGCTCCCCGCTGCCCTGGTTCAGCCCCACACTGGGAAGCTTTGCTGGTTCCTGGACGAGGCAGCGGCCAGGCTCCTGACTGTGCCCTTCGAGAAGCATTCCACGTTGTAGCTGTGCCCGAGGGACACCGCCACTGCTGGGACCAAGCACTACCTGTCTGGGCCAGGACCTGCCGGGGCCGGGCCCCGCTGCCACCATGCTTGGGCTTCTTTTAGAAAAGCCAAGTGGTGCTGCTGGGAGCCAACAGCGGCGGGCAGCCAGTCTGCCCGGGGGCTCAGCCCCAGGGTCCTCACTCCAAACAACCCAGATATTAAAAAAAGTATTTGCTTGAAGTCACTGCTGTCTCTTGGTCCTTGGTGGGAAGTAGGGCCAGGCGACTGGGGTGAGTGGCTGATCCCGCTGTCCTCGTCCTCCACCTAGGGGTGGACAGTCTGGGGCTGCCACACCACAGTCCTGCCAGCCAAGGAGCCTCAAACTAAAAATCTATTTTCTCATGGTTCTGGAGGCCAGAATACAAGATCAAGGTGTGGGCAGGACTGGATCCTTCTAGAGGCTTCGAGGCGGCATCCACCCAAGGCCTTTCTTCTGGGTCTGGGTGTTTGGTGGTGGTGGCAGTCCTTGGGTTCCTGGGCTTCTCCACCCCCGCCCCGCACCCCCTCTCTGGATTGCCTCCATTTCTGCCTCTCTATCTCTGTGTATGTGTCTCAGTGTCTTCTTTGGCTATAGAAGCACTCAACACAGGATGACCTCATCTCAAGATTCTTAATTAGTTACATCTGTAAAAGTGCTTATTCCAAATAAGGTCTCTCTCTGAGGCTCTAGGGTTTGGGGTGTGGACATTATCTTTTATGTGTAAAAGAGCAAAATAAAATTTGCCAACTTGACTACTTCAAGTGTATGGTTGAGTGGCATTAAAGTACACAACATTTTTCTGGACTTAACTCTTATAGGGACACAGTTCACCTTGTGCAAACCTCACCACATCGGACCCCATAACTGAAGCTATGTGTCCATTCAGTACTCTGCAGCCCCCTTATCCACCACATACCTGCTATGATTTGGTGATTCTAGGGGCCACATCCAAGTGGGTGTGTGTTTGTCTGCTTATAACTGATTTTACACGGATATCCTCAAGGCTTGTCCATACTGTAGCTTGTTTTAGAATTCCTTTCCTATTTAAAGCCAAATAATGTTCTTTCCTACATGGGTACTCACGTCTCTTTGAGACCCTCTTTCCAGTTATTCTGGGTATATACCTAGAAGTGAAATTGCTGGGTCTTTGTAAATTTGAGGAACCTCCGTACCACTTTCTTTCTCTACCACTGTAGGATTGCAATTTTGACACATCGTTGCCTTAGTAACACTTTTTTTTTTTTGCCCATAATAACTGAACATAACTCTTGTAGGAACACAGTTCACCTTACTACACTCCTGCTGCGCACAGGGTCAGCTCTGCATGGGGCTGCAGCCTGCTTGGAGCCTAGAATGTGCCAAGTGCAGATTTACTGCATTTTCTGAGCTCATCTCAAGGTTATGGCCCAGTGAAGCTTGCTGGCTCCCGGGATGGCACTGGGGCAGGCTGGCAGGCACACAGCGGTCTCGCCCATGCAACAAATTTTTCTAGTGTGGGACCGGGGACGTCCCACAGACACCCCCAAAAGGGGCATGGGAATTGAAAACCTGAAGTCGAAACCACAGATAGTGAAGTTTTTTTTTAACGACTTGTCTGGTTCAGTCACACCTCATGGGACAGTGAGAAAGTGAACAGAAATACTGAAAAAGCCCCAGTGGGCAATAGCAGATGGCTGGGACTTGGGAGCTGCAGGGGGAGACCAGCGCAGGGGGCTGAGAAGCAAAGGGAACGCGAGGATACAGGCATGGGGCCACACGTACCCCTACCCCCATAACTTCTATCCCTGCTTTAAAGCTGCTTATACCTCCCCTCTACTTGGAAGAGTGAAATACACCTCACTGGCCCATGTGGCTCCTGAGGAATCTTGACCATCCTACATCTGCCCTCACTCACCTCCACCAGTCCACTGTGCCGTTCCTGGATTCCACCAAGTTCATTTCCATGTCCTCTGCGCATACTGTCTACTGCCCAGGGTTCTATTTCTCTCCATTCTTTTTTTTAAGATTTATTTGTTATGCACATAAGAATTGGGGTATAGGCCAAATGTAGGGGGATGAGAGGAGTCACCAGAGACAAAGGGGGGGGGCGCAAAACAGGCAGATGTACTGAAATAAATACTGCTGAGGGGAGCAGCGGGTTGGTCAGGAGAGGTCTCTGGTCACCTCCAGAGCGAGGATCGAACTCAAGCTGAAGTGGCTTTAGCTTCTTAGCACTGGGCTTTAACCCGCTGCACCACCAGGGAGGGCCCAATCTGACAGTTTTATTGGCTTGTTAACCCCATGGTCTGGTCCATGGGGGGGGGGTGGACTATAGCTTGTTTTGCCCACTTTTTTTTTTTAATTATCTAATTTTTCTTCCCTTTTTTTTTTTAAAGTATTTTAAAATTTATTTATGCATACAAGAACTGGGGTAAAGGCCAGAGGTGTGGTGGGTGAGAGGGCTCACCAGAGATAGTGGGGAACAGGCAGATCTACTGAAATGGGTCAGGAGAGGTTTGCTGCGCCATGTGGGTCACCTCCCTGGCCGGGGATCAAACTCGTGCTACAATGATTGTGGAGAGCTTCACAGTGCTGTGATTTAACCCTTTGTGTCACCAGGGAGGGCCCTGTTTTGCCCACTTCTGTATTATAACTCAAGGATGGGCTCAGGCACAAAGTGATGTTTCTTAAAGAAGATATGAATCCTCTAGACATTAGTGACACTTAAAGTCAGATGTTCCTGCTAACTTAAAATGTCAATTTAATTCCTTCTGTGGAGACAAGCCACCTAGGGCTGGTGGCTTAACTCTGGAGATTCTAGTTTCCAAATGGCATAGTTGTATCATTGTTATGTGAGTTTCACTTCATAGTCCAAAGTGATTGCTTATATTCCCAGCCTTCATGTCCAAATTCCAGCCACTGGAAATTGACACTCCCCTCATCTGAAAGCTTGAGAGACCTTCAGTTGATCACATTTCAGTGTGGATTGCAGACTTTCCTGCTCTCCTCTCTTCCTCCCTCAAACACTGGGGGCTCTTCTGTGCCAGGCACTGGGAAAGGGGAAAAGACTCAATTTAACCTGCCCAGTTCAGGCAAAACAGGGAAAAAGGAACAGCAACCCTAGCAACCCTAGTCAAGGACACAGTGACACAGTCTCTCTCAGCCACCTCCTCCCCTGCCCCAGCACTGATCCCATGGACTTGAGGTGTCTGTTCAGTGGTTTCCTAGATGGGGGACAGCTGGGAGCCATGGCAGTATCCTCTTGGGACTCAGTATTGCCAGCAATGTGGTGCATACAGTGGGGGTTGGCACCAGGAATTAGAATTAGAAATTCCTACCCACCCTAGACATCCCATCTCTACCCACCCTGTCCTTGCCCCTCACTCCAGCCACTGCTTGCAATTCCTGATGGATATCTGCCCTGCATTCCTCCTCCCAAGCCAGCTAGGAGTTTTGTCTCCCACAACCCCACCGCGCCTCCAGGGCTACTTCAGAGGTCCCCACAGAAACCAACAGCTCTGGGGGCTTGGTCCCAGGGGAACCAGGAGGATGCAGGTGCAGGGTGGGGCTGGGGTGGGACATCCCCCACCACACAGCCTAGTCCTTCTCTGCCCTGATCACAGCACAGTTCTCACCATCATCCAGGCCCCTCGCCAGCTGCTCTGCTCCCAGGATTTCCCAGAACTAAGGAACCGCAGATGCTGTGAGGAAGAGAAGTGTTGCCTCACTCTCAAGGGAACCAGTAGACGACAGCAGGATGGGCGGGCGGCCCTCTAGCCCTCTGGACAAGCGGCAGCAACAGCACCTAAGGGGTAAGCAGGCATGAGACAGGTGGGGTTCAGGACTTGGGTGCCCTATTAATACAAAGCCCAGGTGAGTGATGAATAATTTAAATCAAAGTTTGTCCCAGATCTTGCATGAGGACCTGCTTGTACAAAAATATTTTCCTTACTTACCTGAAATTCAAATTTAACTGGTGTCCAATATTTTTATTCAGTAAATCTGTTAACCCTACTCAGGGTGTGGGTTCAGGGTGGGGGACGTGGTGCCAAGTGGGAGGTGCAATGGGCCCATCCAGATCTCCTGATGGGCAGGGGTAGGCAGACAATTCTGTGTGGACCCTGGGAAACAAGGCTCAGTTTTCATTTTGAGACGATAAGGAACTGGTGCCTCTAACTTCCATACACAAGTTTGAGTTCCTACTATGCTAGGAACTGGAGACACAGTAGGGTTGGGAATGGGCCCACTCTTATGGGCTTATAATCAAGACCAGAAAAGAAGGTGAAGTTATTGTCACACAATGAATTCAATATATTACTCAAGGGAGCTTCAGGATTATTTTCCTAAACTAGTTTAAACAAGATAAAGATTTATTTCTCTTTGCTAAAGAAAGTTACAGGTGTCAGGCAGATTGAGAAAAGTTAAACATCCCAGCTCCTCTTATCTCATGGTTCTATCATGGGTGGTCTATCATTTCATGGGCTATCATGTCTGCAGGGGCCACCTCGTAGCACATAATGGCTGCTGGTGATCCATCCATCAGATCCAAATTTCAGGCAGTAGGATGAACATACAGGAACAGCTTGAAGAACTCTAACACCTGTGTGATCACTTCGGGATCAGGATACAGAGCACACCCATCATCCCAAAAAGTTCCCTTGTGCTGGGGTGGGGCTTTTAAAAGATTTTGCAAATCTCCCAAGTAAGAGATATGAGGAAACTTTTGGGTACGATATATCTGTTTTTTATCTTGATCATGGTGATGACTTTACAGGTGTATACATCTGTTAAATTTGTTAAACTCTGTGATTATACAATTATAGCTTATTGTGCTGCAGTTTTAGATTACACTCAAGTCACCCACTCACCTTGGATGGAAACAGACATGGAGGGTTAAGGGTGAATGGGACTTGGAGCACATCTTGTTAGGCACCTAGGGGAGGAAGTGGGCAGGAGTCCACCAGTGGATTCTTGCCTGTTCTGTCCTCCTTAGGCTGGTCTTTGGATCTGACGCAGCCGACTCATGGTCCTCTTGATCTGCAGGCCAGATGGATGCCCTGCTGAGAAACTTCCTGCCCTGTTACCGTGGACAGCTGGCAGTATCACTTCTGCGGCAGATGGCCCATGAGCTGGGCCCCCATGAGCCGGTTCAATGTCAGCTGCTGCGAAGTAAGGTTGGTACTTAAAGGGGGCAGTAGGGCTGAGCAGGGGGTATTTGTTGGGCAGGGAACCTCCTCATACCATGGCGTTTCTGGTACCAAGATCTGGAGTAACTGTTGCAAATTCATCAGAACTATTACTGGACAGCTACTGGGCGCCCCACCCTGGGCTGCCGGGAGAAGCCACCGCAGTTATGAGACAGACCCTGCTCTGCCCTCTAGGACTCAGGGCATGCTGGATGGGAGTTGGGTGCATGCAGCGAGGGCGTCTCTGAGCTAAGGCCTAGGAGATGAGAGAGCTGGATCTAGAGCCCAGGACGGGAAGGGGGTGCTAGACAGGGCACACTGCGGCCAAAGCCCTGAAGCTGGAGAACACTTTGCCTGAGAGCAGTACCCAATGGCACAGCATGCCCACTGAACCCCCCAACCCTTATATGCACGATGCCCTCTCCCCACTCCTCCTTGTGTTTTGCCTGCCATTCCTTCCAAGAAGATTGCCTTGATTACCACTGCACGCTTGATCTGAGTCAGGCACCTCCCCTGGAACCCTAATTCTGCTGCTTCTCCAGGGAAGTGCTGGGTCACATGTCTGTTTATATATATGCCCTTCAAAATCAGGGATCAGCTCTTATCTCCCCTTCCTGCACACTTGGGGTCCATGTGGTGTTGTCATATAGTAGGGACTCGGGAAGACTGTCAACTCAGGAAGTGTTTGTCAATGAAACAAGAGCCTGGAGTTGCCCAACCCTTGAGCCAAATGTCCCTGGAGCTGGCAAACAGCTCCCAAGGCCTCCACATGCTTGCACAACTTAGTCCTCACCATCCTGGGAGATAGCTCTTTGGCCAGAGGGGAAACTGAGGTGCAAAGAGCTGAGGAAACACGCCTGAGTTCATCCACCAGCATGAGGCAGAGGCACGATCTGAACCCAAGCCACCTTCCCGACGGAGGCTGGTCCCTTGCCCAAACCAGGGTCCTGAAATGTCCCACCACTCTTCTTCCCCCCCCCCCCCAGCGTGGAGACTCCCTGGGGCAGAGCCACTGCCACCTGAGATTCTCCCTTCCCCACGGGGGGCATCGTGAGTTCTGGATGCTACCCCCACTTGCATGCAGTGCAACCTGTGAAACCTATTTGCCTGAACCTATGAAACCATCAGAGGTTAAACATAACCGAAGCAGAAAATGCATTTACTGTATCTCACCTGCCAGACATCATAGCTTAGCCCAGCCCATCTTAAATGTGCTCGGGACACTGACATTGCCTCCAGTTGGTCACAAGTTGCCTAACACAAAGTTGACTTGATTCTAACGTGTACAATATCTCATAGAACAGCCTAACTCCTGCACACTGTACAGTGTAAGTGTTTCCCATGGTGATGGCTGTGCTGCCCAGCACCACAGACAAGATGGAAGCACACACCTCAGGCCCAGAAAAATCAGAATTCAAAGTGAAGTTCCTGTTGAATGCATATCATTTCTGTACCTCCACAAAGTTAAAAGATCGAAGGGAAACTGTTGTAGCCAAAGACCAGCTATATATAATTTATATAAGAACATCTTTAATGATATTATAGAACATCTCAGACCTCGGGAAAAGTATGCAGAATCACTGAAGAAACACTAAAGTTCCTAGAACACCACCAAAGACTCAAAACATATAAATGCAGTTAATTTAGTCATCAAATATTTACTGAGCCCAAGTGTGCCTTAGGTACAGCTCCCAGGCCCAGGGAGGAAACAGCCCTCGCACTGAAGAGCTGCATAGTGAGAGTGAGAGTGACAGAGAGAGTGACACGAGGTGCTGTCCCCCGGCTGTAGCCTGGCCATTTCTAAAAAGTAACCCACGTGCTACATGACCCCGGAACCCCACTTGTGTTCCTCAGCTGATGCTGCATGACAATTACCTCACTATATTTAGTGATGCTAAAGCATCACTCATTTACTATCTCATGGCTGCTATGGGTTGGGAATGCTTATTTATTTATTTATTTATGCATACAAGAACTGGGGTATAGGCCAGAGCTGGAGGGAAGGTGAGAGGATTCGCCAGAGATGGAGTGGGGAGCAGAACAGGCAGATCTACTGCTGAGGGGAGCAGTGGGTGGGTCAGGAGGGGTCTGCTGGACCATGTGGGTCAGCTCCCTGGCTGGGGGTCAAACTTGTGCTGTAGTGACTGCGGATAGATAGTTTCCAGGGAGGCCACCTGGCATGCTTCTTTCGGTCACTTTCAGGCTGCAGTCAAGATGCTGGCCAGGATTGGAGTCTCATCGAGGCTCAAGAAGTTTCTGCTTCTAAGTGGGGGAGCATGAGAGTGTCTGCCTCCCAGGCTGTGGACAGGGCTAAGCACTTGCTTGGTAAAGAATCCCAGCGCCGCACTAGCAGCGTGGGAACTGTCCAGTGTTCCAATTCCGGACATGGGTTGGTTCATTGGACATCCATTCCTCCTCCCTCAGAAGCTGCCCCGAGTTCGAGAGCACCGAGGGCCCCTGATCCAACTGCAGGGCCACCCCCCTCAGTGGCAGCCGGTCTTCTGTGTTCTGCGTGGGGATGGCCGCCTGGAGTGGTTCAGTCACAGGGAGGTAAGTAAGGGGTGACCCAAGCCCCATCCACCTCTAGCTTCTCCCTCCCGCTCTACAGATCC
>NW_004567125.1:30730523-30764718 GCF_000260355.1 Condylura cristata | reverse complement strand
GTTGCAGAAAATCACACAGACAGGCTGCAGGGTGAATCATTCGTCCCAACTCTCTACCAGTGTTCTTTTCCTCCTCTTCCTTCCTCTTCCCTCCCCCCCCCTCCATCTTTTCCTCCTCCCTCTTCACTCTCCCTCCTGTCCCTTTCTCCTGCCCTTGGCTTCTCCCTCCTACCCTTCTCTCCCCCTTCTCACTGCATAAATATAAGGTAAGAAGCAGCAAGCTTGGCTGCATCGTTTCACTGAATATGCCCAGCAGGTCACCTCGTATTTTACAGTGAGGACACTGATGCTGGGGACTGTCAGCCAGTAAGGTGCCCAGTCTGCTCTACCCTCTTCTTGGTGGAGCCTCCCTACTGCCAAATACCGCCACAAGTACAGTCTGCAGAATGGTGATGCTTTTTTTTTTTTTTAAAGATTTATTTGTGCATACAGAACTGGGGTACAGGCCAAAGGCGCAGGGGCGGTGAGAGGCTTCACCAGAGACAGAGTGGGGAGCAGAACAGGCAGATCGACGAAGTACACTGCTGAGGGGAGCAGCGGGCGGGTCAGGAGAGGTCTGCCTTGCCATGTGGTCACCTCCGGGGCAGGTGGGAATCGAACTCATGCGGAAGCGGCTTTAGCTTCTCAGGGCTGTGCTTTAACCCGCTGCGCCACCAGGGAGGGCCAGAATGGTGATGCTTTTTAGCAATATTAAGAATCCACCCAGATACATCCTTTGGGATTGATTAAATAAATTGTGGCTGACCCTTAGAAAAGAAAACTGCAGTCCTAAAGGTGTCCTGGATGCATAGAGTAAGCAAAAATGAGCAATTACAGAGCAAAAAATGACATTTGATTTTTAAAAATGCACCCATAAAAAAATGTACCCAATAGGCTTTGCACAGAATTTAATATCTAACCAATGCCCCCTAAACTGTTAACAGTTATCATTATCTTTGGGGGATGAACATAAGATCTGGGCTGAGGGGCCTTCCCTGGAGGCACGAGGGTTAAAACGCAGCACTATGAAGCTAGCCGCAGGCACTGCAGCATGAGTTTGATCCCAGCCAAGGAGGTGACCCATATACCCACCATACACCCAACAGACCTCTACTGCCCCACCCACTGCTCCTCTCAGCTGTGTATTTCAGTAGATCTGTCCTGTTCCCCACTCTGACTCTGATGAATCCTATCATCACCACACTTCTGGTCTGTACTCCAGTTCTATATGTATAAATAAAGAAATCTTTAAAAAAAAAAAGATCTGGGCTGACAGGAACTTCACCTCCTAAATTATTACACTTTACAGCAATCTGTATGTGTCACTTTGTTGTTGTTTTTTTTTTTTGTAAAATTTATTTATTTATGCATACAAGGACTGGGGTACAGGCTAGAGGTGAAGGGTGGGTGATTCACCAGAGACAGACTGGGGAGCAGAACAGGCAGATGTACTGAAATACACTGCTGAGGGGAGCAGCGGATGAGACAGGAGAGGTCTGCTGTGCCATGTGGGTCACTCTCTGGAGGGTGGGTGGAGGGGATCAAACTTAAGCTGCAGTAGCTAGAGTGTCTTTAACCCCTGAGCCACCAGGGAATCTCTGCATGTGTCACTTTGTAAGTCAGAACAAAATGTTGGGGACTTAGGTTACCTAAAATACATCCACCAAAAATAAAGTCACTCTCAAGGGTCTAGGTGGTTAGTATCACTTTTAAGCCTATCTTACAGATAGGAAAACCCAGGTTCAAAGATGAAAATACTGTGTCCTAGGTGTAGAAATAGAAAATAGTTTGGCTGGGTTAAAATCTGAGGCTGACTCCAGCATCCTCATGGGTTTGATTACATGTCAGTTTAGACAGACTGAAAGTGATTGCCAAGGGCACTGAATTTAGGAGGATGAAAAAGCCAGGAAAGGACTGTGCAATCAGTTTGCTGGTGTCTGCCCTAGACATGCCTCCTTGATCCACCTCACCACACCTGGGGGTGAACTGGGTGGAGCAATGTGACTCATAACTGTGACTCATGCTTGCTGAGCAACCACCAGGACCTCCTCTAAGCATTTCATGGGGATTTGCTCCTGGTGAATGGCTGATTGCTGTAGAGTGAATGAATGACTGAAAAAGCAGCCTCCTTTGTCTGCTTTCAGGAGGCCACACACCGGAAGACCCTGACGCTCTTCTAGAAATGCCTGTTAGCTTTCCCCTGTTCCTGCATCATCCTTTCCGCCAGCACCTCTGTTTCTCTGCAGCCACAGGGGAGGCACAGCATGCTTGGAGGCTCGCACTACAGGGGGGCATCCGGCTTCGTGGAACAGGTGGGTTCCGTGAAAGGTTAGAAGTGGTGAGCCTTGGGGCCTGGGGTCAAATGTCTCAGCCCCTGCTGGCCGTGCATCCTCTGGGTGATTCACTATTCTTGTCTATGACAAGGATTTGAGAGGCGATAACAAGTAGTTATGTGTGCCCAGGCCTATGATGGGAAAACAAGGGGCCCTGTGGGAGATTAGCCTGGGATAAGAGAGGCAGACAGGATATGGAAGCTGAAGTCTGAAAAGGAGGAAGGACACAGGACAGACACATGCGGTTGGGCAGGTTGTTGACTGCACAAATGTTGATGGTCTTGGGGTATTTTCCTTGAGGAAGTCACTGCTTTTGCAAAAGTGATAGAGTCGAATGTTTTGGTACCTAATAGGAAGATAGAGGACTTCTTCCTCAGGTGTTGGGGAGCCAGGCATATGCGTAAGAAGGGGAATAGTGGGCAGGAACTGAGTAGCTGCCCTTCAGTCCTGCAGAGAAGCCAAGCCCCTGCTGCACGGGCCTTCCTGGACACTGTACGGATCTACCGACAGCACCAAGGCCACTTTGGGGACCATGACATGACCCTTGGCTCTGATGCGGAGGTCAGTGCTTCTCTAAGTCATCCCCGGGACCCCTAAGGCCCATCTTGGCCGCTAGGCCAGGGCACACTGCAACCCCCTCTCCCGTAGGTGCTGACCACGGTGCTGATGAGAGAGTTGATGGCAACACTGAGAGCCCAGACCCTGCCTGGCTTGCGAGGAGCTTGTCGCACCCGGGCCTGGGCCTGGACACAGGTATAGTTACGGGGTCTCAGAGGGAGTCAGGAACAGTTGTGGGGTTAGGGGTCTGGGCTGGATGGATATCTCCTCATGACTGCCCCTAAACTGTCCACCTTCTCTCTGCACCTCTGTCCCTCCCCCTCTGCACCCCATCTTGGCTGTCTCCCGCTCCTCTGGCCCGTGTGGTCTCCCTTGGCCCCCTTGGCCGGTCTGAGCAGCTCCTGGACACTGTCCACGCTGCCGTCTTGGCAAGAGCCTCGGCGGGGCTGCGCGCCTTCCAGCCGGAAAAGGACGATCTGCTCGCGGCCCTGGAGAGGACTATCCGCACGGATATGGACCAAATCCTGCAGCTGCGGGAGTGTGCGGTTAGGAGGCTGCAGGGTGAGGCCAGCTGGAGCACAGGCCGGGCCTGGACATGCAGGGGCAGAGCCAGTAGCCTGAGAGAAGGAAGGAAAAGAGACTTAAGGGTGGGGCCGAGATTCTAGAACAAGAAATCTTAGAGGAGGCGGAGCTGTGGAAAGGAAAGGGCGGGGCATGGTGGGCGGGCCTAAACGAGGGAGTGTGCGTGGCTTGCGGTGCCGCTTGCGTGTTCGTGTTCGTGGAGGCGCAGAGTTAAGTGCTGGGAGGGGTCAGACCAGGGAGAGCCACTGAGACCCAGTGGGGAGGGGTCCAAGTATAGCAGTGACTGGCTGGACTCGGCGGCTCTGGGTCAGACCTCAGAAGTGGCTCTCCACTCAGGAACAACAGAGACTGGGGGTCGAGTCCCGACTCCGCCTCTACCACGTGCGCATTTGGGCCGGTCCCCTCCTCACCACAAACCTCAGTTTTCTCAGGATTCAGTAAAATGGGATAGAAGAAGGTGCTCTGAGTCTGCATTTCCGTTCAGTTCACCCTGATGGGCCCAGGGCCACCCGCTCCCTCCCCTCTCGCTTGCGAGATCCAGACAGTGTCTTCCACTCCCAGACGAGGTGCAGGGCCCTCTCGAGTCCTGTCTGCGTAGGAAGGTGGATGCCCAGCTGCCCCGGGTCACGCGTAAGCTGCTGAGCACCGTCGAAGCCGCACTCGCGGCTCTGCACACCCTCCTGGTGCAGGGCATGGACCGCCTGTCTCGCTACCTGCGTAGAAGCCCCTCGGGTGCTCGCCTGCGCAAGGAGGTGAGCTCCCTCGGGCGGGCGGGCAGGGGTCGTCGGGCTGGTGGGTGGTGAGCAGGTGTGTGAAATTTGCCTCTTTCTTCTTAGAAAAACTTTCTAGGTTGCTTTGGTCGACCATACCTTGGTCACTGAGGCACTGTTTAAAGCGTGAGGGGAGGGGAATAGGATGACAGGAGCATTTCAGCAACATCAGTCCAGAGTCACTTTTCACCAAACTGTGCCCCTTGCGTCCCCCTCTTTGGCCATAGGCCACCCTGTCCTCTGAAACAGAGAATTCTGCTCCATGCAGGCCAGCTCAGTTCTTCTGATATTCAATGAGCTCCAACACCTGCCAGGGAACGTTCAACTCTTTAAGCCTCACGTCATAATCACCTCTTCTATAACTTTCCCTGGTCTCTCCTTGCATCTGCAGCTGTCTGTCCCCACAGCAGTGTTTACACAACACCTGGCTGTTTGCCTGTAGTCTGTCTGCCCCAACATTTCTCTGAGCTCCCTGAAGATAAAATTTGAATCGGATCACTCCATTGGTGCAGCCCAGGGCAGCACAGAGAGGCTATCAAAGGCTGGCAAAGGAGTGACAAGGGTCAGGAATGCCCATTTCCTCCAGTCATTCCAGCACTGCCTTTTTCAAACATTTTCCAGGTTTTACCATTTTATGCCTATACCAACATACTGTTTTATTGTGAACTTTTTGGTGACAACTCTTCCTATTGGTGTTTCTCTTTCACTCAATAGGCGCTGAGGGCTCTGACCCTCTGAGGGGTTTCCCAACAGCTGATGGTGTTTTTCTCATCGAACTGCCTTTGGGGCACAGGTTTACTCATTTGGGGAGATGCCGTGGGACCCAGAGCTGATGCAGACCTGCTATCTGGAAGCTGAGCAAGACCAGCGGTGCCTGGAGCAACTGACGGCCCCATTTGGCTTCTTGGGGATGCAGAGCCTGGTGTTTGGCCTCCAGGATCTAGTGCAGCAGGTGAGGGTGAGTGGGAGGCTGGGAGGAGCTCAGGGGACTCCACTGATTAGGTGCCTCGTGAATGCTTGGCGGGGGACAGGAACACTTGACTCCTCTTGCTGGGCTCCTAGTCCCATGTGTGGGGAGGTGCAGTGTGCCCCAAGGAGTGGCCTAGTCCAGCTTCAGGAGGGCTTCTAGAGGAGAGGACTTTCAAACTGGGGCAGCGGGGGAGGAACGGGAGTGGGGTGGGTGTGTTTTGGGTCGGGGGAGGTGAGAGAACTTGTCAACATTTGTAGAAAATAAAGTAATTTAGAGACACTGGGTTGTTGATTTCAAGGGAGGGCGGGAAGGTGGGTGATGTGCCAGTTATGGGTGAGTAGATGAGTTAGGACCTCTAGTGTGGGGCTCAGAGGCTGGGACCTGTCCTGAAGACTATGGGGAGTCCTGTCAGGTGTGTGAGCAGATTCAGGGATTAGGAAACCCTTTGTGCCTGGGGGACAGAAGTGGAAGAGGTAGAGAGGCCTGAGCCAGTTTGTTCAAGGAAGAGAAATGGGGTGTGTTTTGAAGACCAGGGGACCTGGTCATTAATACGATGGGCTGAGATGACCCCGTGCTGCCTGACAGTGTGTATATTACTGGGTTGAAGAGCTGCAAGCTACCAGCTCTCCACTCCCCTGTCTGGGCTTCCTGGCAGAAGGGAAAGGACATTTGCATTTTGCACGTAGGTCTCTATTGATTGCATGGTCCCCAGATCCTGGTGGAAGGGGGTGCTATTTCTTAAGACAAGGAGGAGGTTGGGGGGAGTGGCTGGCGAGCAGGCTGGGGGCTCACAGGGCCAGGGCATGGATCCCCAGGCTCATCATGGCGCCTCTTCCCATAGCTCATGGCTGACTCCGTGGCTACCTTCCTGCAGTTGGCAGACCAGTGTCTAACCCCAACCTTGGACTGCCACCAGGCTGTCCAGCAGCTGGAGAAAGTCCGAGGGCGTGTGCTGAAGGTGAGCACTGTGGGGTGGGCATGACATGGGTCCCTATGCGCAGACTGTTGCTGGATCAGCCATTGCTGTGTCCTTCAGAAGTTCCAGTCAGACAGCTGTGCAGCGCAGAGGAGGTTCATCCGCGAGCAGCTGCTCTGTATCTTCCTTCCTTTTGCACTGAGCCAGCTGGAGCCACGATGCAAAGGGGTGAGTTCATGGGGGACCCACAGACAAGCCCTAGAGAGCACCCGAGTATCTATACACTGGACAGCCCAGGGTTCCTTTGGGCTCCCACTGCCCGCTGCATCTCCCATGACAGTGTCCAGTGTTGCCATTTGAGAGCAGGGCTAGAGACCCATGTACCTCATATCATGAAAGACATGGAGTTGGAAGATGGGGAGGCAGATGAGTGTGTGTGCATGTGAGTGTGGAGGGAAGGGAGGTGCCAGGTGATCAGGAAGCTCTCCCTGAGAAGATAACACCTGAGAAGCAACGCATAGAGATATGAGCCATGCCTGGGGAGAGGCCCAGGCAATATGTGCAAAGGCCCTGTGGTAGCACTTAGAACTGTGCTGGTATGTTGAAGGGACAGTAAGGAGGCAAGTAGGTGCTGGGCTTAGTGAGTGAAGGGCTGGGGAGATGATGAGGGGAGGTCACGGGAGCCTGGTCACACAGAGCCTGGGAGTTTATCTTTGGTGTTAACCAGATCTTTTAGAGGAAGTAGCTAAGGTGGGGTGTCCCAGTGGAGATACATGCCCAATTTTTGTGATGTGTACTATTACATCAATCCCACTATAGGGTCAAAAAGTCTGTTTTAAAAATAGATTAAGTTATAATATAATTAAATTTTAAAAATATTTTATTTACTTATGCATATAAGAACTGGGGTACAGGCCAGAGGTGTGAAGGGCTATGTGAGAGGATTCACCAGAACAGAGTGGGGAGCAGAACAGGCAGATCGATTGTACACTGCTGGTGCGAGCAGTGGGAGAGACAGGAGAGGTCTGCCGTACCATGTGGGTCAGCTCTCTGGCCAGGGATTGAATTTGTGCTGCAGTGGCTACAGCTAGCTTCATAGGGCTGAGACTTAATCCCTTGTGCCACCAGGAGACCCTATAATTAACTTCGAAAAATTGTTTATGAAGAGAAGTTATTCATGTTTCATAGTTCAGGGGAACACAGTCCAGTGACAAACTTCCATGAAAGTCAACCTGAAAAATTCTTTACATTCCAAAATCACTTTGCACTTTGGAAGATGATAGCCTTCCTCGTCTTCTCAAAATCTTTCATGGCATTATAATTTCTACAGAAATCTGTGTATGTCTTCTTTCTTGATTCCGCTGCTGCAAACTTACAGCAAGCTGTAGCCTCAGAGACACAGTGAATGTTCCAACAGCCTGACATCACAGGTGCTTGGCCAGAGCCCTACATCTGAGGTTTTGTCAAGGCACTGGAAGTCGTGTAGTGATTCTCCTCAATAGTGACATCCTTCAGACCCGACAAGTCCATTTCAAAGAGGGGGAAACTGAGTCCCAAGCCTCACCAGATAGCTAAGGTTGGAAATGGGGCTCAAACCCACCTCCCAATCCTTCTGGCCCAGCCCAGCACCTACTTCTTTCCAGGAGCTGCCAGCATTTGAGGGGGACATCCTTGCTGTGGGCAGCCCAGCCCTGACAACGGAGGGCATCTATGAGGACCTTGTCTGTGAGGTCCTGTTGAAGAGGATCAATCAAGGTGGGCCCTACCTCCCCATGACTCGAGGAAGGCGGTGACCCCTGGCTGCATACCCTGAGTTCTACCTGGGTCCCCATCTCGTGCATCCCCTGAACATTAGCATTTTGACCAGGATCAAGATCAGAGGGGGTCTTGGGTGGGCAAGCTGAGAGGGGCAGTGACAGAAGCTACTTGAAAGAGGAGGGATTGGAACAGGGCTTGCGGCATGTAGATAAGAGGAGGAAGGCAGAATTTAAAGAATGGGAACAGACCCTAAAAAGCCACTCCCTTTTTTGTTCCCTTGGGGCTGGCATTGAGGACCCAAGAATTCTTAAATTTGGGGTAGACCTCTCAGGACTTCTGGGGGTGGGAAACAGCTCCCAAAATATTTCTTCTTCTTCCTTCCAAAGCAGAAGAAAGAGAAGCTAGAGACTAGTGGGGCATACGTGCAGGGTCTGGAGCAAGCCGAGGAGATCAGACTTTACTGGGCAGGCAGTAGGGAGCCATGGAGGGTGTATGAGCAGTGGGCGATAATGCCCAGGTTGGAAACAAGGAAGGAGGTTGAGGGCATGCTTCTGGGGGCAAAGGGTCACTTGAGCGTGAGTGACAGCAGAGGATGGAGACCAGCCATGAACATGAGGCAGGAGCTGAGGTATTGACATGTTGACCTGTTTCTCACTGAGTAGATGGGCCCTGTGGGTGGTGTGGGGGTAAGAAGCTCCTGAAGAGCCTGTATTTGAAGCACTCAAAGAAGGAGATAGGAGCAGCTGGAGATGAGGGAAGCCAGGAAGTAAGGGCGAGGCTGTGTCCTTGGTCTACCAGGGGTCAAATAAAAATCAAGTTCCCAAAGGTGGGGATCATTTGAATGCAAACTGCTTATTCTCTGGTTGGGGAAAAACTCAGAACCAGTTAACTGCAGAGAGCTTGTCCTCAGAGAGTTTCATCCTGAGTTGACTGTGACTTGCTTAAAGCACTGTGCATGGCACCAAGGCTGGCAGCGAGGCTCAGGGGAGGTGTGGGGCTCAGCTAGCGACATCTGCCCAGGCATAGGCATGGATAGATGTCATGTGAGGCACTTTGGGGTTGAGGTGTTTTCTCTGTCTCCTGTGCTCATGTGACCTCTCTGGGAGACTGGATGGAAGCCTTTGATGGTGGGTTTTCCACAAGTGGGTTTATCTTGTTTTAGAATTGAAAATGGCGCTGGGACCCACTGATGTATCCTCTGCACTGGATGGCAGTTTTGAGGCCCAATGGGACCACATGCAAGCAGGTGAGGGTCTCACCGCCTCTTGGGTCATGGCAGATAATTCTGTGAAGTGGTGGACCCCGCTGATGGTGCACAGGATGGTCATGAGCGTGGGTTCATGGGTGCAACAGCATGTGCCTTGCCTCCCGATGGGTTCACCGAACTGATGGTGAACAAGAGCAATGGGGGACTTCCAAGACCAAGCTCTGACATGCCCATGGATTTGTGTCCCATCTCCTCTTGTCAGGGCTCAATGGGGTCTCTCCTAATAGCTCTGGTTCCAGCACCAGAAGG
The DNA here is from genome assembly GCF_000260355.1 of Condylura cristata. NCBI lineage: Eukaryota > Metazoa > Chordata > Mammalia > Eulipotyphla > Talpidae > Condylura > Condylura cristata. The sequence goes on along the minus strand of NW_004567125.1, from coordinate 30,755,336 downwards.
GAAGACTGTGGTAAGATTAGCCTAGGTTTCACCAGGTGCAGGTGCTCTCCAAGGTGGGGCGGGGAGCCAAGCTCAGGCCTGCACGACCTGGCCTCTGACCACAGGCCACGAGCCGGTGCCTAAAGGAGCAGGGGACATGTCAGCAGGGCAGGCTCCTACGCTCTGGCCAGCACAATGGGGTTCTCGCATGGCACTGCCTTGAAATGGGGCAGAAAGCACCTGGCTTGGCAAGGCAGAGGGCAGAATGCCTCTGGTCTGGATGGTCAGAAGCCAGGGCAGGTGCGGGGGCTCTGGCACTGAGCCCAGCTCAGCCCCCTGGGGATCGCTGCTGTGACAGCCTCAGGAGCCCTCCTAGGTAAGCGAATCCCACACTCTTTGCTCACAGAAACTCACATAAAAAGCAGGTGACATTTTCTGGTGCTAGCTTGTGGGGTAAGTTGTTATGAAACAGCAGCTAACAAGTACACCTCCCAGCTGCTTTGGAGGTCCCGGAAGGTAACCGCTACCCATAAACTGATGAACATCGACACCCACTGGTGTGAATGAAGACCACATGTTTAGAAATGCAAGATTACAAGTCGAAATACTTGCAGGGTCAGATTATCTGGGGATTTGTCTTTGGGAATGAAGGGCTGTGAATGGGTCCCTTACTCCACTTTACCGGAACTGAGCCAGTCTCTTGCACTAAAGTTAAAGCCATGGGGAATCCCCTCATGTTTGCTTTTCATGCAGGTGCTGGTCTCTGTTGGTAAATCCTCCATTGTCAAATCTCAGGGATTGTCATTTCAGCAGGGGGCTCCAGAGCACTTTCCACCAGTGGTCCTGTGCCCCTCACTAGTGTGGTGGGCTGCTGCCTCCCAGGAATTCTTTAGACCTGCTGTGTATAAAACCTTCTTAATGAGTACATATTGTTGGAAATGAAGTCAAACACTTTTCCCTGTGTTTAGGAAACACCTTCCATCTCTGTGAATGTTCTTCCCCTGGTTCTGACTTTTAGGTGCTCATATATTTCTATTATGTTTTTATTAAGTCTTGCATTTAGTGAGCATTTACTATGTGACAACATTTGATGCACTTGATTTGTTGCCACTCTGTGTTACAGATGAGGAAACTGATACTAAAGAGGATTGACAGCCAGACTCTAGCGCCAAGGTCCAGCCACTCTGACTACTGCCTCTAAAAGGATGTTCTGGAACAGAATCTTTGCCTACACCCATCCTCATTCCCATTGGATAAATGGCTACTAGCATAGTTTCTGAATCAAAGCATGTAGCATTTCAAGGGACATAAACCTGTACCTGGTTTATTGATCTGTAGTAGCTTTGCATATATTTTTTGAAGATTTATTTATTTATGTGTACAGAACTGGGTTACAGGCCAGAGATGCAGGGGCAGTGAGAGGATTCACCAGAGACACAGGGGGGAGCAGAACAGGCATATTGACAAAGTACGCTGCTGAAGGGAGCAGCGGGCGGGTCAGGAGAGGTCTCTGGGGCTTGAACTTATGCTGAAGTGGCTTTAACCGACTGAGCCACCAGGGAGGGCTCAAACTCTGCATATTAAGGAGAGTAACACTTTGTTATACAAGTTTCAGATTTGATTTTCTCAGTTTACTGTGCAACTTTTGTGTATACTCACTTAAAAACTTAGTATCAGGTTTCTCTGCTGAAAGCAAAGCATTTACTGACTTCCTTCTGCTTGCCAGAAAGGTCATTAGTCCGCTCAAGATTGGCAGCTTCTCCACATCACAAGCTTTCCAGTTGTTTCCGGAGCTGGTTCCGGAGGGATTTCCCCAATGTTTTTATCAGTTCAGCTTTCAGAGGTACCCACACAATCCAGGGAGATAGTTTCCTCCCATTGTAACCTGGAGTTTTCAACCTCCCCAAGGGAATGAGATTCACCTCCTTTTCTGACTTTCTCCTCCAGCTCCACCTCCAAGATTCACAGCCTTGCCCAGCTGGCTTTTTTGCCCAGGACATAGACATTCATTGTAGAAAAGTTGCAGCAACAAGTGTTTGCCATCCTGTGCCTCTTTGAGAACACTACTCTTTGCTCCAGGGTGTCAAGCCTTTCAATCTTTTCTTAGTATATCAGCTCCTGGCTGCATCTGGTCACCCTATTTTTCTTACTTATAGTAAAAGGTCTTTTCTTACCAAGCCCATGAAGTGTAAACCTGTATTTGCCTTTTTAGTTCAGAAAGCTTCAAGTGTACTCAAAAAGTGGACGCTCCCATGTGCCCTTATCAATAGTGACCAAGTTCAGCCTCATCCCCTTTCCTCCACCTGGAATCAATCCTGTAACCTGAAAAAAATTGCACTGCATTTGCAAAATATACAGCTCGCACCTTAACTTGCACAGATGGTTACTCTAGAAAAAAGTGGAAAACAGATGCCAAAGAGAGAGCAAAGAAACAGGAGGAAGGCATGGATGGAGGAGGGGCAAGGATGACTTGACCCTGTTGGCCTTCGGGAGATTTGTGGTCCCAGCTGGTTTGTCTGGCCAGCTGTCGCTGTAACTTCCTTAAACTTAAGCCCCTTCTGTTCCTAGCATTCAAGGACACGCTCACTGCATCTCGAATTTCAGTTGTCGATATTAAAAAGACAAAGCATGTTTCTTTGGGGTTGGAGAGTTACAATTGAGGGAACAGTTTCAGGTAGAAAACCTAAAATGTTCCCCCAAGGAGGGACAGAAGAGGGGATCTTATGGGAAGAAAGAAGATGTGGTAAGAGGTTAAAAAGTAAAAAGGGCTGATTAGTGTTAAAAAGCTTCTCTTGGCTATCTGTACTGAACTTGTTACTGATTCTCTAAAAAGGGAATCCTTCTGAAAAGGGAACTGGCTGATTCTACCCTCTTGCTAAAAGTCCATATTATATTTATCAGCTCTGACCAGAATGATTCTCAAACAGTTGTTTGCTTGATGGTTTCTTAAAACAACACAATCCAAAGATATCTGGCTTAGTTAAAAGGTCCTTGGCCCACTTCAGATGGACAATCTTCAGAGGATCTCCCACACTCCCCTTTGGCTCCTTTCACTAGTCCCATGATAAACTGATAGGAGAGAGATTAGGAAGAGAATAGGCAAATCTAATTTGTGCACACAAAGCTATGGAACCTAGTGAATGACTGCAACAGCCTGTTTTAGCTTTCAGACAAGGAAGGACTAAATCTGAGAAGAACAGGTAGGACAGAGAAATTCCATGAGGTTTGGGACAACTAATTTAGCAAGCTTGTTTACACAGCTTCCCAGCCCTGATGCTGGAGATAAGATAGTCAGTCCCCACCACCACTGTTCAGGGAGGCTGCTTTTCCATAAAGATTTGTTTCCTGCTTTCAGGGGACCAGTGAGGAGGGTCAGACAAAAGTCCTGCTTTTAGGAGAAAGGGAGGCTTAGGGCGTCATTAATTTTTTTTTAAATAACTTAAAAAAATAATAGTTTATTTTTACATCATTTTGTGCCTTTTTCCATCTCACTTGTAATCCCCGTGGGCTTCCCATCACCAAATCACTGTGTGCTGTCACCATAGTCCAGTGCATTTCCTCCATTCCCCCCCCCCCCCATTTTTGATCCCATTCCCCAATCCACCCCTGTAAAATGTCTCTGGTATATAGTTGTTCATTATTATTATTTTCTCTAGAGTGTCATTAATTCACCAGCTATTTCTCTATTCAAAATAACGAATATGCTCTTTGGCACATCTTGGAGCATCCTGACCTGGCACCTGATACAGTAATGCTATTTCTCTTTGATAGCTCTTCGCCATTAAAAGTGGAAGTCACATTTTTACAGGCTTAATAGTGCATTGACCACACCTTTAATAAATATGCATCTAAGCATCATTCTTAAAACCTGATTTTTTAAGGAGTGGCATAAAAACAATCCCTGGTTGCATTTTTATGGAAACACCTGTCCTGTCTCTGGAGCAGTTTCAAGCCCCAATGTGTCCATCTCACGCCAGTCCTAAGCGGTAGGATCAGTATGACTCCACTTTACAGAAGGACAAGCTGAGGCTTTTACACAGCAAGCCAATGAAGGGGTTTGCATGTGAACCTGGTCTGGGGACGACAGGGCTCCTGTGTTCAGTGCCCAACAATCTCTCAGGGACAACACAGTGAGGTCAGGAACCAGGATACCAAAATCAAGGTTACAGCCGCAACCGCCCTGAAAAAAAAAAATTGAGGCGCAGATCTTTGGGTCCCAAACCAGCTCCTATCAGGGCTATCCGTGGCACAGCCTGGGTCTTACAGTAATGTAAGTTGTACGGTGCATCCGATTGGGGTCTGGGCGAGAGCTGGGCTGGTGCCACGAAAATGGCAGATTCTGAACTGCTTGGGATTGAAAAGTTCGGAGAGCTCTGGACCTTTAAGGCGGGAGCAGGGGTGAGGGGGTTGGAGGGGTGAGGGGCGTCCGGGCAGAATGACATCACGGAGTGTCTGCGACGTTGCGACTTTAAGGCCACTGAGGGGCGTGGCCTGAGGGCGGACCTTGATGGCTGATTGGCATCAAGCGCTCTCCTCCCCTTTAAGAAGCGCCGGAGGGGTGTGGTCTTCGGAGCTCCTTTAAGGCGCGGTCCGCATCCGCCGTCAGAAAAGCGGCTTAAAGGCGACGCGTGGCGCGATGGCGGTGGTCCCACGCGTGTTCCGGCGGCGCGGGCGGCCGCTCCCCGCGCTGCTGTTGCTGCTGCTGCTGGCACTGCCACCTCCTGGGGGCCCGCCGGGCGCCGCCGCCTACTTCCCGGAGGAGCGCTGGAGCCCGGAGTCGCCGCTGCAGGCTCCGCGAGTGCTCATTGCGCTGCTGGCGCGGAACGCGGCCCACGCGCTGCCTGCTACCCTGGGTGCGCTGGAGCGGATTCGCCACCCACGGGAGCGCACCGCGCTATGGTGAGCGCCGCCGGCCCGCGTCCGGCCTCCCGCCCGGTCCCGCGGCCCTCGCCGCGCCCTGCCTGCTGTCCCCGTCGGGCGGGCCAGACCACACGCGTGTCCCCTCCCTGCGGTGCCCATCGGGATGGACCCACATGTGCTTCTGCCTGCTGTCCCCACTGGGTGGTCCAAACCCACGCGAGCCTCTTCTTGCTCTCCACCCGCCCTCACCCACCACCTCATTAGGATCGACAGGGCCCCAGCGCTGCCTGCTGCCCCCTTTAGGGTGGGTCGGGTCACTGCCGTCCGCGCTGCTCCCTCACCCCCAACCCCCTCCACCCTGTTCTGGCGGGTCTGGGACGTGAGTGTCGCTCAGGGCCGGTGACTCCCCGGGACACTAACCCTCTCTCCCACCTTCAGAGCACATCTAACTCCAAGAAGCGTTCCCCTGGGAGTACAGCTGCACTGCATGTCCACTGACTGAGTTTTGCTGCTGCTGCTGCTGCTTGGGCCCCTGACCCCAGCCTGAATCACACCCGCGTGCGTGCGTGCGTGGAGGGGGTTTGGAATCAGATGGTGGCCATGGCCCAGGCGGGAGTGACTCCTGGGAAGCAGAGTGGGGCAGAACCATGGAGTCTGGTGACTTCTGGTCTCCTGCCTCAGCTTCCTCATCTGAAAAACGGGATAGCGCTCTAAGCCTGGCTGGGTTTGTCTGTGAAGATGCCAGTTAACGGGTGTCAAGCCCGTAACCTGGCTTGGGCTGGTGCTCAGTGTCCAGAGCTGTGATTGTCATGCTGTCGCGGCTGCTCTCCTTGCTGACTCAGTGACCATTCATTTGGGAGTGTAGATCTATGGACTTTCCCAAAGGTCCCTTTCGCTCCACCCCAGACTCTCCCCAGCCTGGACAGTTTAAGCTGTACCATGCATAAGAAACATTTGTTGAGTGAAATAAACCAAAGCCCATTCTGAGACAGTGTAGCTCAAAGATCCAGGAAGGTGGCTGGCAAGTGCCTTTTACCGAATTGTAGATGTCTGGTACACAGCGGTTATGGGAGTTTAGATGCTCGACAGTGTTCAGAGCTCCTTAACATGTCTTTCCAAAATTAGTTTATTTAAACCCTCTGCAGCTCGAGGAAGTGGGTTCTGTCTTTGCTCCTGAAGATGAGGAAACTGAGGCACTGAGAGGGGAACTGTCTGCTCAGGGCTGTGGAGCTGATGGGGAGCCCAGCTGGGGTGCAGATCCCAGGTGGCTCCTCTGATGCCCTGTCCTGCCTCAGTCTCCCCAACTTGCTGACTGTCGCTCTCTGTCCACAGGGTGGCCACTGACCACAATGCAGACAACACGTCCGCCGTGCTGCGGGAGTGGTTGGTGGCCGTGAAGAGCTTATACCACTCTGTGGAGTGGCGGCCAGCAGAGGAGCCCAGGTGAGCGCCAGGCTCTTCCTAGACCCCTCAAGTCAGACTTGGCTGTACCCTAGCCACACATCTCTGGCTCTCCACTGCTCTGGGGTGGGACTCCAGCATGTCTGGCCCTGGCTGCTCTGACCCAGCCCTCAGCTCCACCAGGAGGCCGTAACCCCACCACTCACCAGACCTTTGCCCTGCCAGTCTCTCCGCCTAGAAGTCCCTCACCTCTTATCTTTCTGGGAGGCACTCACTGTTGCATTCCCAGACTCCATGTCTGGGAGGACAGACTCCAGGTTTCCTCTGCTCTGTGTGTTCTCCCCGGGCTCCTCGCACCCCCAGGAGTGACCTTCCTGGCGTGAGAGGCCCCTTCCTCTGGGTCCCTGTTCAGGACACACTCCCTGCTTCTGTTTTCTCCTCTAGCTTCTTAGCCTTCGGGCGCAGCCTTCCCACCCCTCCAGGAAGCCTCCTTTGGCCGCACCTGGGCTGCCCCAGTACCCCCCCAGTACCCCAGGCCTCGGTGCACCGCTGCCTCTCCACAGGTCCTACCCAGATGAGGAGGGCCCCAAACACTGGTCTGACTCACGCTACGAGCATGTCATGAAGCTGCGCCAGGCGGCCCTGAAGGCGGCCCGGGACATGTGGGCTGATTACATCCTGGTGAGCAGGCCAGTGGGTCGCAGTGGGCGGTCAGGGTGTGTGTAGAGTTGCCTTAACCCTGTTTCCCAGAGAGGGAAACTGAGACTCGGGGGAGCCTAGTTACTAGACTAGGTGACAGCAGGTGAGTGGAGGTGCTGGCGGTTGATGGTGGTGCCTGGGCCCTTAATTATGACGACCAGATGGACTCCTGGGCATTTGGGTTCTCTCCACCTTGGCCGCAGTCACAGTGACACCAAATCTTCACAGCTCACAGTAGTGTTCCCTGGTAGTCACAGGAGTAGGGTCGGCAGTCTTGGGGACACTGAAAGGCTGAGGCCCCATTTTCACTTCCTCCTCCTGGATGACCATGGCCTCTGTGAGGAAGAGGACAGTTGAGTGTGTTGGCTACAGTCATGTTTGGACAAGTGCCACAGGTCCCAGGCCTGCCGCAGGCCCCTCCCGCTCCTCCTCCTGCCCCTCCTCCTCCTGTCCCCTGGTGCCGATGGGGGAAGAGGGTGCTGAGCCTTGCCCTCCATAGCGGATGGACGCAGTCAAGCAGCCCGGACCTATGGCGGGTTTCTGTCTACACGCTGGGCTCTGGACTGGAGCCTGTCCCTGCTTTGTGTACCAGTCAGCGTATGCCTACAGGCCGCTCATGCTCGGCCCTGGGGATACAGTGAGAATCCACACAGGCCGAGCTGCCTCCCTAGTGACCCAGGAAGAGCAGGTGTCACTGGGAGCTGGGAGCCAGAGGCAGCTGGTGCCGCACAGCCGCTGCAGAGAAGCAGTGGGTGCTGCCCGGTGTCCTGGGCCATCAGGACACAGGTCACGTGAGGGCTCAAGACAGACGTGCCTGCCTCAGTTCTGGAGGCTGTAGTCAGAAGTCCAAGTGTCCAGGGCCTTGTTCCCTCTGGATGTCTCGGGGGGAGACATCCTGCCACTTCCAGCTTCTGGGAGCTCCACGTGTTCATGTGTTGTGGCCACATTACCCCAGTCTCTGTCTCTTTGGTCACATGGGCTTCTCTCTGTGTCCCCTCTTATTAGAAGGCCCAACTGACTCCTGCGTGAACCCACCTTCACGTAGTTTTTAATTATATCTATAGAAGTCCTATTTCTAGATGGGGTCACAGTCAGATTCCAGGTCTTAGGACATGAACATAATTTGGGGAGGACACCATTTAACCATGGTGACAGATGGCATAACCAGGGTGGGGGTGAAAAGCACGCAGGAGTGGGGGTGCCCCTTAGGAGGGGAGCCAAGTCAAGACTGGAAGGAACAAAAGAGGCAGCTTTGGTAGGGCTGGGGGACAGTGTCTGAGGCTGAGGGGACAAGGTCTGGGGGCAAGCTTGGTGTGTCCAGGGATGGATGCCAGTGTGGCTGGAGAGATAGAGAGGATGATACTGAGGATCATTCGGCTTTTACTTGGAGGGCAATGGGCAGCCATGGAGGGTGTCTGAGCAGGGGAGGGCTGTTCTGATTGGTGAGTTCCAGAACCATGAGCTAGTGCTCCTTGTGGGGAGCAGAGTTGTCACATCAGGAGTAGGGACAGCAGGAAGCCAGGGTAGAGAAGGCAGGCAGGGTCAGGATACTTTCTGAGGCAGAGGTAACAGGCCTTGCTGGGGGAGTGGACATGAGTGTTCCCAGAAGACCCCACATCCTGGGGGGAGGGTGGCTCTGTCTCCTGGGAAGGGGAAGGATGGAGCCAGCTCTGCTGGGAGCCCTGTGAATTGTGCCTTCCAAGACCATTTTTCAGATGGGCCAGAGGAAGCTTAAAGGGGTGGGGGGGGGCTCCCTGCACTGAGCACAGGCCGACCTTGTCTGCTTCCCTGGCTTGAGGTTGGCAGGTTTTCACCACCTTTCCCTCTGCAAAGCTGGGTGGAACTCAAGGTGTCCATTTAAAACTCAAAGAAGCTTTTGACACAGCCATATATTTTTGTAAGTGGGGCCTTTGGAAACCTACATTAGAATGTGAACTCGTTTGTCTTAACCGTTTTAATATTAAAAAGACCTCTCTTTTCACAAACATTGTGGGTGTTATTTGTAAGAAAATAGACAAGAAACAATGAGAGGCTTAATTAAGAAAGGAAAAAAAACACAAACTTGTCGCCTTACCTCCCAGAGAGACTTACATTGTGGCTATTTTTTTTTTTTTGAGTTTTTAATTGGGACAATTTCACAAAACAGAAAATTAAGGTTTAAAGTGAACAATTCAGGGGTGTTAAGCACATTCATTTTGATGTGCACCCACTGCCTCTATCTAATTCCAGAGTATCCCATCATCCCAAAAGGAGACCCCCTGCCCTGAGCAGTCACGGACAGCCCTATAACCACCGATGGACTTCCAAACTACGGGCCTGCTTACTCGGGGTTTTCCGTATAAATGACCTCACCCTGTGTGGCCGCTCAGTCAACCCATGTTTTCAGTTCATTCACCTTGGAGCGTGTGTCAGGGCTTGCTTCCTTTTCATGGCTGAGTGCCCCCCCCATAGGTGGGCCATTGAGTTCCTCCTACAGCGGTGGACACTCAGGTTGTCCTCCCCGTCAGGCTGCTGTGGCTTGTGGGCTGTGAACACAGGTGTGCGGATGCTCATCTGAGTGTCCACGTCCAGCTCTCTCGTTGTATGCTGAGGAATAGAATTGCGGGGTCATGCGATGGCTCCATGTTTAACTTTTGAGGCCCTCCAGATTGTTCTGGCTGTTTTACTGTATATATATATATATATAGTCAAAGTCCTACCCAAATGCTTGCAGAGGCTGGGTGGGGAACACCACACCGCCACGTGGTTTGTCCCCAGGGATTGCCACCCCCTGTCTCCAGCTGAGGCTTCTACTCAGGAATGCCTTTCCGTGATGCTAGGGCAGCCTGGAATTCCACTTCCTGCCATTGTGAGACAAGCGGTGTAAACATTGCAGACATCCAGTGTGGGACCCGATTCATTAAGATAAAGCACCCACCTCCTACTAGCTTGCGCCACATACACGACTTGTGTTTCCACTTCCTGGTGGGCAGCAGCGCCCTGGTGACACCCTGCACAGCACAGCCCGGGGCCGAATGCCGCGGTGGCGGGCCCTCAGCGTGCTTACAGCCTTGATGGCAGGACAAGGCTCCCGCTCAGGCCTCAGCAACAACACGGTCTGCTTACAAGGGGAAAGAGAGCGAAGACGAGAGAAAGGAAAGGTAGAGGCAGCGCCAGAGGTCTAGCGGTTGTCAGGCTGCTGTCGGAGCAAAGGCCAGATGCAAAGCTCGCAAAGGTCTTTGCGAAGGTCTCGCCTGAGGAGGCGCCACAGCAGTCAGCAGCGCAGTCCGAAGGCTGCGACAGCAGCTCGGGGAGCCTGGCCAGTCAGCGCCCAGGGGCGCCTGGCCAGTCAGCGCCCAGGGCAGCAGCGCCCGGGGCAGGGGGGTGTTGTGGGGGGCTGAGGTGTCCTGGATGTCTCGGAGGCGGGGCCAGAGTGATAGCCTTAGAGGTGCTGACCATAAAACCAGGAGCAAACAGCTCTTTGAGGGACGCCTAGACAGGGCCAGAGGGGTCGCTGAGCGGCCATGTCAGAGGCATGTCAGGTGTGGGAGGGGCGGTGCCCGCGCTTAGGGGCCAGCGCGCAGGGCTTCCTAGGAGAGTCTGGACTAACCTGGCTGCCCGGAGCCTCACTTCTTTTTAAGTGAATTTAATTAATAAATACATTATTTATTTATGCTTACAGAACTGGGGTGTAGGCCGGAGGCGTGGGTGGTGAGAGGATTCACCAGAGGCAGAGTGGGGAGCTGAACAGGCAGATCCACTGAAATGCACTGCTGAGGGGAGCAGCGGGTAAGACAGAGGTGTGACAGAGGTGTCACCTCCCTGGCTGGGGTCGAACTCTGGCCACAGTGGCTGTGGAGAGCTTCCTAGTGCTGGGCTTTAATCCATTGCGCCACCAGGGAGGGCCTCTCTACTATCTTTTTTGATGGCAACTCACATATTATAAAATGTCCCATTAAAAAACTGTATATTGGGCCCTCCCTGGTGGCGCAGTGGGTTAGAATGCAGCAATGCAAGCTGGCCACAGCTGCTTCAGTGTGAGTTCGATCCCAGGCCCCAGAAGTGACCCACATGGCGTGGCAGACCTCTCCTGACTCGCCCACTGCTCCCCTCAGCAGGATTCTTTGTCCATCTGCCTGTTCTGCTCCCCACTCTGTCTCTGGTGAATCCTCTCACTGCCCCTGCACCTCTGGCTTGTACCCCAGTTCTGTATGCATAAATAAATAAATATTTAAAAAAAAATAAACTTTTCTGTATTAAGAGGAAAGAACTCCTAGTGAATGTTCTTTCCACAATTAAAAACAATTGACAAAAAATATCCACAACAATGCAGTGAACCTCCAGGTAGGCCTGCCTGTCTGGAAGGTGGTGGTGACGTGGATTGGGGAGGACAGCAGCACTCCTGCCCCTTCCAAGGTGACCCTGGTTATGAGTTGATACCATATTTCCTTCCAGACTTTTCCTTTTGTGGTAACAAATGAATTTTTTTTTTTTAACCCCAACATCCAAGGTGTTAAGGGAAAAATAAGCTCATACAAATATTCTGTTTTTTAATTTTTTTATTGGTATTTAAGTCACATAGAAAGATGTGTGTCCTTCCCAGATTCCCGCATGCAGGTGACCTCTGCCCCTGACTGTCCCCGCTGACAGTTCTAAAGTTCCCAAGATGGAGCCATGTGTGTTGCTGTTGTATCTGTGGGGCCTGTTGTGTTCTGCGTGGTCTCTTCTCTTGCTACCGGGCACATTTTGCTGTGTGGACTTGGCTCGTTGTTAAGGACTGAGCTGTTGACTGAGGCGCTAGTCCCGTGCCTAGACCCCCAAGTGCCAGGCCTTTGCCCTGGTAGATCTGACCTGTGGCTCAACCTTGGTTGCTCTGGTGGCCCACACGGGTGTCCTGTCATATGTTTTGCAGTTCATGGATGCGGACAACCTGATCCTCAACCCCGACACGCTGACCCTGCTCATGGCTGAGAACAAAACCGTGGTGGCCCCCATGTTGGACTCCCGGGCTGCATACTCCAACTTCTGGTGTGGGATGACCTCACAGGTCAGGCAGGGGCCTTGGGTGTGGTGGGGCATTGGTGGAGTACTTGGGGGCCATGTGTAGAGTTAAGGGTTTCATGATTGTGTTTGCCCCTTGGCCCCCCTTCCTATAACTGAGGGGGAGGGAGTAGAAATACAGAGAGAGGGGATGACTTGCCTAAGCTCAGTGAAGTGGTGGTACCAGCACAGGATGTCAGGCACAGCTTGATCTAGGTGTCCAGACCGTGTTCTTGTCTTCCCCTGGCCCTTGGTTGGCTTCATTTTGAGATCATTTCTGGGACTTGATCCCAGCAACATCCACTCAAAATCCCTTCTGATGGGCTGTGATCCAGTTTTCTTTCCCTTGTACCTAGTACTAAAGATAGGAAAATGCCAGCCCCAATGGCCAGTCCCATCCCAGGGTGGAGGCAGAGATTATGCACAAAGCTGGGGTTACGAGTAAGGGGAGATGGGGCCCTGCCAGGGGCAACAGGCTGGGTGACCTGTGCCATCCCAGCTTGCTGCCTACCATTTTTTGGGTGGTATTAATATAACGTAAAGTGCACCACTTAAAAAAAGCATGTATTATATAATTAAAGTTTTATTAAGAGGGGCAACCTCATGGTAAATGTTCTTTCCACAATTAAAAAAATTGACAAACTGCCCTCCCTGGTGGCTCAGCGGGTTAAAGCACTGCACTGAGAAGCTAAAGCCACTTCCACATGAGTTCGATCCCCCCCTGCTCCGGAGGTGACCACATGGCGGGGCAGACCTCTCCTGACCCGCCCGCTGCTCCCCTCAGCAGTGTACTTTGTCGATCTGCCTGTTCTGCTCCCCACTCTGTCTCTGTCTCACCGCCCCTGAGCCTCTGGCCTGTACCCCAGTTCTGTATGTACAAATAAATAAATCTTAAAAAAAAGAAAAAGTTCAAAAAAAATTGACAAAAAGATCCCACAGGACACCCAGTTAAATTTGAATTGTTTCTAATTACCTATGTCTGTGTATGCTATGATCAAAGAAAATATTTAACATGCTTACGCTAAAAAATTATTTGTATTTATCTCAGATAAACTGTAGATATCTAAATTACATACCTCTTTATAGTTCTCTGATAACTATAGTTTTTATAGTTAATAGTTCCTATCTTTGTAGAATTTGATTATAATTTGTTTCTTACATTTACATCTGTCCCAGTTACAATCTAATACAGCTTCTGTCATATTCCAAATCATTTCATCCTTTTCTGCACTGAACGCTCATTAATGAGAATACATATTCAGCATGATTGTAAGAGCCACTATCCTGAGCATGTACAGGGATAAGATCAATGCCAAATATTATTCTTCATACTTGATTTGATGAAGCACACAGTTCTGCTTTCATGGCATGAACTGTTTTTCCATTCTTTAGGGTAAAACTTGCCATTTGAAAGTGAATAATTCACTGCTTGTTATTTTGAAAAATATGTGATAAGAATTTAGTTCTCATATGCTAGTAATTCCAGTTTGTACAGATGGGGAAGAGAGAAGTCAACTCTAGTTATTTCAGAAGCTTTTAAAATTTCTAGATTTCCCCCATACTTCCTTGAAGTCATGCTTCTTCTTCTTCTTCTTTTTTTAAAGATTTATTTATTTATGCATACAGAACTGGGGTATAGGCCAGAGGTGCAGAGGCGGTGAGAGGATTCACTAGAGACAAAGTGGGGAGCAGAAAAGGCTGATCAATGATGCAGTCTGCTGAGGGGAGCAGCGGGCGAGACAGGAGAGGTCTGCCGCGCCATGTGGTCACTGCTGGGTAGAGGATCGAACTCACACTGAAGTGTCTGCAGCTTGCTTTAACCCTCTGTACCTCTAGGGAGTGCCCAGAAGTCATGCTTCTAAAGTTCAATCAAAGAATAAATCAAAGGATTGCACATTATGGCCCCTTTTTAAGGGGCTCAGGCTGGGGCTTGCAGAGCAGCGGGATGCCCAGAGCTCAGGGATGCCCACACAGCCAGAACTGGTGCTGGGTCTGCTGTCCTGGTGCACCGTATCTGCAGTGGCGCCAGACCTCACGTCACACTAGGGACCCCCAGGGAGAACTCTACCTTCCCTCTGCAGGGCTACTACAAGCGCACGCCTGCCTACATCCCCATCCGCAAGAGGGATCGCCGAGGCTGCTTCGCGGTCCCCATGGTGCACTCAACCTTTTTAATTGACCTGCGGAAGTCAGCATCCCGGAACTTGGCATTCTACCCTCCCCACCCTGACTACACCTGGTCCTTTGATGACATCATTGTTTTTGCCTTTTCCTGCAAGCAGGCAGGTGAGCCTGCTTATGGGAATGAATTGGAAGCCTTGCTGGGGGTGATGGGAGGCATTTGCTGAACAAGTACAAGTAAGCCCACAGGAGTCAAGGGTCACAGAGCCAGAACTTCAAGGTGCTGGGATGGCTTCAGGTATAGGTGGATCCAGGTGCTCAGATGTCTACCCTGGCTTTGGTAGTTTACTACACTCCTAAGGCCCCTTTTTTATTTTCTCCCAAGGTCTTTGAAAAAGCCTATTTATTGCAGGTTATGCGTCTGTCGGCATTTTCCCACTTTTCTGGAGTTGAGCATGTATTAATTGCATAATTAGTGGAATAGCATTTTATGTATTAATTTTTTTAAAGATTTATTTATTTACACATACAGAACTAGGGTACAGGCCAGAGGTGCAGAGGGGGTGAGGGAATTCACTAGAGACAGAGTGAAGCACAGAACAGGCAGATCGATGAAGTACACAGCTGAGGGGAGCAGTGAGCAGGTCAGCAGAGGTCTGCTGTACCATGTGATCACTTCCCTGGCTGGGGATCAAACTCATGAAGTGGCTGAGGCTAGCTTTGTAGTGCTGTGCTTTAACCTGTTGAGCCACCAGGGAGGGCCTAGAATAGCGTTTTAAAGAAAAAGTGAACACAGCCAAATGTGGACCTGTGAGGGCTGGTAAACTATTGCCAGAGTCAGCCCACCATCTTTTTTTGCAGTGCCAGCAGCTAAGAAATCCTTACATATTAAGGTAGTTGGAAAAAACAAAAAGATTTTGTAATACCTGAAAATTATGTGACATTCAAATTTCAGTGCCTGTAAATGAAGTTTCATTGGCTCAAAGCCACCTCTTTTCATTTAAATGTTGAATACTTCTGCCACGGCAGAACTGAGTCTATGAGAAGAACCATCTGGCCCACAAACCTAAAATATTTGCCATCTGGCACTTTACAGAAGTTACCCAATTAAAATGAAAAGGACATCAAGGAGTTTTTCACTTTAAAAAGGATAGGCGCTCGTGATACAAATTTAAACTATCCAGAAAAAGTTAGTGCAGAAGGATGTGTTGTTACTCATGTTTTGTCCAATTGCATCTCATATTTGCTCACAAACGTGCATCGTTACTATTCGCTCCGTCTTGTGGTTTGCTTTGCCACAGACACCTGCAGGGACCAACACATGTTAATAGTTCCGGACTTTCCCATCACCTTGCCTGGGGTCCTTTGGGTTATTTCTGATTCCTCATCTCTGTACCCTGGGAGCCTCCAGGGTGTATATAACCTACACCTGCCGGCGGGGGGTGAACCCCTTTCTGGCTCCAGCTCCTCGTGTAGTGCCGAGGGTCTTGCTGTGCCTGGAACTGTCGGCCTTTGTAGGCTCTGGCCCCAGTGGGGCTGTGAGGTTGACGCTGCTGGTGGGAGGGGGCTATTGCTACCCACTGCGCCCTTTCAGTGTCCACTGTCATTGCACTGCCTAGAGATCCAGATGTACGTGTGCAACAAGGAGGTGTACGGCTTCCTGCCTGTGCCACTGCGTGCCCACAGCACCCTCCAGGACGAGGCCGAGAGCTTCATGCATGTGCAGCTGGAGGTCATGGGTGAGTCCACCTGCGCCCGCCCTGGAGGGCCCAGTTGCCTTCCTTTCTCTGCCATCAGGTCTTCATCCCGGGAACAGTGAGTGTCCGCTGTGTGCCGGTTCCTTTGCTGGGCTCTGAGGACCTGATATGAGCACAGAGGATGGTTGTCCTGTGCTCACAGAGCCCTGGCTTGCAGGCAGCTGTGCACAGTGTGCTGGAGCAGTTAGGGTCAGCTTCCTGGGGAGGTGTGTTAAGGTGCTGGGTTGGTAGAATTAGCCAGAAAGAGGATTACAATAGGAGGGGGCTTTTTCAGAAGCTAGAAAATCTGGAGGAAACATGAGCTTAGGGACCGGGCAAGGTTGGCTGGACAGAAGTGGGGCTGGTAAGCGGCGCATGGCTAGCAGGCAGGGGCCTTAGACTGGACTGAGTGCCTGCCTTTTCCTAGGCCAGGGGGCAGCGGCTTTTCACTGATGAGTCATCACGTGCATGTCTAGGATATGGCCCTTTCAGACCTTTTCTTCATCTGTGCCCCTGCCAAGCCCCAGGCCCACTGTTTATTTAATATTTATATTAAATAGATACTTTTCCCCCCATTTGAACTCATTTATTTAAAATAGGACACGTTTTGCCATCATTGCAAACTCATGTTTTTCTAATACACATTCAAATAATTTTGTTACTCAGCTAACAGTCATCCTTCTGGTGGGCCGGTAGCCAGGATGATTTCACAGTGGTGGCCGAGCCACAGCAGGGCTGTTTGAGGAGGGTTTTCAGAGCAGCCAGGCAGAGTGAATGGTCCTCTCCTGCAGACCACTCACATCCCCTGGAAACCCACCTGCTACACAGATAGGTAGGGGATGCAGGGACCAGGCCCTCAGGCTGTTTCCCAGCTAATCTGTTTCTGGAAGGTTCTCTGTGGGGAGCTCCCCTTGGTGGCTTAAAGTGGAATTGCTTCCTGTCCTCTTACAGCTATACCCATACAGGTTTGTGTGATTTTACTGTGATGTTCTCACCAAGACAGTCACCTAACAACACCTTTCTCAGCATAAGTCCCTGTTGCTAAGTGACGCATGACTATATTTGTACACTCTGCCTTGGTCTGCATGAGAACTGCATTTTTTGTCTACCTGTGTGTGAACTTAGACCTAGACTGTCCGTGTGATTTTTCATGTTTTAGAAATCTTCCTAATGATGAAATTCAGCCTGTGGGACTGGAAATCCTACAGCTTGCTTCTTTGTCCACGTGCTCACGGGTGATGGGCTCTTTCCCGGTTGGTCCTGTGACCTGGCTTGGTATAAGTCACCTTTACTGATTGCACTGTGAGGCTTATTTTGTATGCTGGCCTGCAGGACACCTGCCCTGGGCCCCTGCCCCTATCCCACCCACTGACAGGCTTTGCCCTTTCCACTCAGGTGTGGCATTTTCATGCAGCTCCAGGGTCTGCACCCCCAGCCACCAGGGGCCACTCCCTCGCCTTGCTGCATGGTGTTCCACAGATATCTGCCTCCCAGGAACTGGGGCAAAGGCCAGACTTCTCTTTGGGCAGGACACCTAGGATTTAAACGTGGGTCCTGGTATCCAAAAGCCTGCTCTAGGGTCTTAGGCTACTCTCAGGAGGGCAGTGGGGATGGCCAGAGCTGGGCAGAACTCTGTGCAGAGTTGGCAGAGGGACCCTGGGACATAGTGTCTCTGGGCAACTCAGTCTGGGAAGTGGGAGGCTGCTGAGATGGTTTTGGGCCCTGGCCTTGCCCAGACAGAGGGACCTGTGTCCCCTAAGCTCATGTGGGGCCTTACTTCTTGCCAAGGTGAGTGGCTCCTTCCTCAGTGTGTGGAGTTTTTCTGGGTTGGCCTGTGGGTGGGCAGGAGCTGCATGGGCTCATGTCCAGTGTGGACTCCATCGTTCTAGAAGAAACTGCTAAGATATCCCGGAGCCTGGGGCTGTAGTCTGAGTGTCACTCAGAACAGCAGGTGGGAACAGTGGCCCCCACTCTGAGTCTTGGCACACGCCGGCTCTGGCTGTGTCCCTCCAGTCATTCAGCCGTCCTTCCCTGTGTCTTCTCACCAGCTACACTTGTGGGTGTTTCTTAAGTCCAAATCTCCCACTTTTATAAGGATCCCAGTCATTAAATAGGGCCTGCACTAATGAACTGGTTTTACCCTCTGTATGTTTATGCACCATATTTCTAAATGAAGCCACATCCCCTACCAAGGGTTAGGACTGTTTTGGGTCACGAGTCACCCCGTAACAGTGTTTGCGACTTGAGAACATCTGTTCTGAGAGGTATATCAAGCCCAGCGTGCAGAGAAGGAAAGCCACTGCCCAGATGGATCAGGGTCACTTGGCTCTCTCCTTTGTTTATTCTGCGGGTAACTACTGAGCTGTGTGGAGCAGTGGGAACCCAGTGGAGTGGACAGCCCTGGTGTCTGAACTGCAGCTAAACAGAGAGACAGGGAGCTGGGGTGATAGAAACCACAGAGGTGGGGAAGCCCCCATGATACCAGCAGCTTCTCCTCTCTGCCCTGCAGTGAAGCACCCTCCTGTGGAGCCCTCCCGGTTCCTCTCCACACCCACAGCTACACCGGACAAGATGGGCTTTGACGAGGTGGGTGGACCTTCCCTGGGGGGTGGGTGGGGGTTGGAGGGTGTGATGGAGGGACCAACGGAGGGTCCCATGGAGGCTGTGGGCCCAGGTCTTCATGATCAACCTGAAGCGGAGGCTGGACCGGCGGGAGCGCATGCTTCGGGCTCTGCAGGCGCAGGAGATCGAGTGCCGGCTGGTGGAGGCCGTGGATGGCAAGTGAGTGCGAAAGTGGGGACAGATGGTCGCCGGTGCCAGCCACGGTCAGGGAGTGCGTGTGCTCGGTCAGAGGCCTGCACAGTCACGGTGGGGGCTGTGGATAGAGCTCTCTGACCCTGGCGGGCCGTCTGGCAGATCTGCGAGTTCACCGCATCCTGGCTGTCGGCCGCGGCCACCTCCCAGGGCCTGTGGGATGCGGACAGCAGGAGATGGGGGAGAGTGGAGTTGGGGGGCACTAGTGGTGGATGCCCCCACAGAACAGCTCTTCCAGGGAACCCCTCCTTTATCTCTTCCAGGGCCATGAACACCAGCCAGGTGGAGGCGCTGGGTATTCAGATGCTGCCAGGTTACCGGGACCCCTACCATGGTCGGCCCCTCACCAAGGGAGAGCTGGGCTGCTTCCTCAGCCACTACAACATCTGGAAGGAGGTGGGTCCCAGGCAGATGGTTTGGGGAGGCAAACAGTCTCCACACACACTGTCCTCCTTCGGGGAGTGACACCCCTAAGCTGTCTGCTGCGTGTTGGGTGGGGCAGCTACAGTCCTTAACTGTGTGGATGTGAAAACTGGGATTGGAGACAGAGGCGGGGCACCAGCTTCTGGACAGGGGGGCCTGGGCCCTGGAGCCTCAGGCAAGTTCTCTCCGTGCTTAACCACTGTCAGGTATTGATGGAGCCTGGACTGTGTGACCTGTTTTTGCTAATAGAAGTAACAGCCACGGTGACATTGACCATTGGGGGACCCCATGCTGGGGGTGCCGCATTAGCCTAGGGGCGTGGGTGGAGAGACTGTCATGGGTGAGGCCTCCTGGTCAGGATTTAAGCTCCAGGCCACAAGTGTGAGGCAGACAGGCGTCTGGATGGAGGGAGGGGGTTCCTGGGCGGCGCTCCAAGTTGGGGGCAGTAGACGCTCGCCAGCTTGCCCTCCTTTTCTAAGATTCAGCATGGATGGGCTGGGCCAGAGGCTGTGGTGTCCAGGCAGCCCTGGACACAGAGAAAATCCGACTTCAGATCCAGCCCAGCCTCCCAGAAGGGTGAGCTCTGTGAGCAAGGAAGGCTCTGCCCAGTCTGAACTTCAGCTTCCCTAGATGACAGATGTGACCTCAGTGGGCTGTCACGAAGATTCTCAAGTTTATTCGTACAGGGGAGATTTGCCAAGCATCTTCCGTGCACCCATTGGTGCTTTTGCTAGTGATTTAACAATGACCAAGACAGAGCTGGCCCCCCACAGAGAACTCACAGCCCCAGGAGATGGGGAGCCTAACAGTAAACCACGAAGAAATAAGTGAGATGCATCTCTAGGAGGGCCCAGGGTTGTTAGTTGTCCTCAACTGGTGACTTTGAAGCACAGTTTGGAAGGGTGGGTGACATCGAAGCTGAGCTGAAGGGCGAGGGGAAGCCTGCCGGCCACAGGAAGCCGCAGTGTGAAAGAAGCAGTCAGGCCTATGCAGGTGTACAAGGGGGAGGTGGCGGCCACCAGGAAGCGCTTCCGGATCTGGCGGGGGAAGGGGTGCACTTGCTACTTCTGGTGTCTTAGAGCCTTTAAGCAGAACTGTCTTCCAAGTCAGCTGCACCTTGGTCTCCTGGCGACTGAGTGGGGTGTCCTTCCTCAGGTGGTGGACCAGGGGCTGCAGAAATCACTAGTGTTTGAGGATGACCTGCGCTTTGAGATCTTCTTCAAGAGGCGCCTGATGAACCTCATGCGGGATGTGGAGAGGGAGTCTCTGGACTGGGACCTCATGTGAGTAGAGGGGCCCGAGGAGGGGCTAGAGCCTTTAGATCAAGGGCACTGGCTGGGCCAGCTCTTGGAGGAAGCAGGAGGACTCATGGCCCGTGAGAGGGCCCTGTGGTTCCTGGACCTAAAAATAGGTAGGACTTGGGGGCATGGATTAAGGTTAGCTTCTCATAGGATCGGGCCTTAGGAGGGTGACCTGGAAGACTTGGCTGAAAGCCTTGAGTCACACAGGGGTTGGGATTGACTGGGGCCTATACAGATGAGATGTGGCTGAGATCTGATGTGGCTATGGCTGAGGAGCTTGGAGTATGACCAGAGGCAGGGACACAGCTGAGTGTTGTGTGATAGCTGGGAGCCTGGGTCTTAGGCCAGCACGAGGCAGGGGCGTGGCCAGCGTATTTCTGGAATAGTCCTTTGGAATCTCATGTAGGTTGGTTGTTTCTTCTTCCCTTCACTTCTCTCCCCACCCTTCCATCTTTATATCCTTTGTCTTTCTCCCCTTTCAATGCAATATCCTGCTCTGGTGTCTGGGCCCCAAACTCTGGGTATTATTATGAACAGTACCTGCTCTCCTCGACCATACATTTGCCCAACAGACTCATGACTTCTGAATCAGAGGATGTCTAATCACTCCAGCCTCCCCCACTGTAAACTTTCCATGACTTCCTAGTGCCCTAGGACAAAAATCCACTATCCTCCCTGAGACCCCAGACCTGGCCTGGTCCAGCTAGTTTAGCTTTTTCTTTCCTTCCCAAGCATGTCAAGCCTGATGCCATCCTAGGGGCCTGACATATGCTCACGGGATCACTGACTTGCTGGGTTAGTGTTCTCTGGCTGACATGAGGAGGGTGACAGGGACCCAATCTTGTATCCCAGCTATGTAGGCCGGAAGCGGATGCAGGTGGAACACCCCGAGAAGGCTGTACCCCGCGTAAGGAATCTGGTAGAGGCTGATTACTCATACTGGACGCTGGCATACGTGATCTCTCTACAAGGTGCCCGCAAACTGCTGGCAGCCCGGCCACTCTCCAAGATGCTACCTGTGGACGAGTTCCTGCCAGTCATGTTCGACAAGCACCCAGTGTAAGAGGCGGTTGCAGAGGGGAGGCAGGCTGTGGTCTGTAAATTTCCAAGGTAGGGGGTGGCAGGGGACATGAGGATTGCAAATCCAGGGAGGTGTCTTTTCCTTACCCTCATCTCCCTCTACTGTCCCTTCCCTTAACCCACTGCTGCCTTCTCTTCTCTCCCCACAGATCTGAGTACAAGACCCACTTCTCTCCCCGTAACCTGCTTGCCTTCTCTGTGGAGCCCCTGCTTGTCTATCCCACACACTACACAGGGGATGACGGGTATGTGAGCGACACAGAAACCTCAGTCGTGTGGAACAATGAACATGTAAAGACCGACTGGGACCGTGCCAAATCCCAGAAGATGCGCGAGCAGCA
Organism: Condylura cristata; assembly: GCF_000260355.1. Lineage (NCBI taxonomy): Eukaryota > Metazoa > Chordata > Mammalia > Eulipotyphla > Talpidae > Condylura > Condylura cristata. The sequence continues at coordinate 30,733,562 of NW_004567125.1, read as the reverse complement.
GGCGTTGAGCCGGGAGGCCAAGAACTCAGATGTGCTGCAGAGTCCGCTGGATAGTGCTGCCCGTGATGAGCTCTGAGTGGCAGTGGCCAAACACCAAAGCAGCCATCACGGCTCAGCCTCCACATGCTTGCCGGGGACCGTAGAGCCCCCTTGCACACCTCCAAGAGGCTGCATGGGGCTTGCCATGCAAGGCAGTGTCCTACCGTCTCTTATTCAGCAGTTACATGCACACATTCGTTAATGCGGTACCTGCTGTATGCCAGGGCTTGGCACTGGGAGGTTGGGTGCCACCTAGCTATGACTCATCTTTTCATGTGCCCAGCACGTTTAGCATTTGGTCTACACCAGATTCTTGTGTTACAGATATAAATGAGGCATAATTATTCTCTCAGTCATGAAGCATTTATTGATGCTCCCATCAAGAATCAGTCAGTAGTTATACACATTATTTTAATTCATTTAAGTATTTTTGGAGTGCCTACTGTGTGTTGGGCTACAGTCTAGGCTCCAGGAATTTAAGATAAACAAAACATTTTCATTCTAATACATCTTGAGCACCTGTTACGTGCCCGGTACTTGTGACAAAAAAATAAGTTCTTGATTTAGTACATTTATTAAGTGCCTACTGTGTGCTGGGAAATGAATAGATGCTGGGGATAAACAGGTGCTTTTCACTTTTTAATCAATTTCTTCCTCACATCTGAAGAACACCTCCTATGTGCCAGATAATAGATACAAAACAGCACGACAAGTCAGCAGTCTTGATCACTGACGTGTGAGCTGGGATACAGAGATGAATAACACGTGTCCTTTCACCATACAGCAGGCATTGAACACCTACTGTGTGCCAGACCTCGTGGACTTTTAGTAGGGTTGGAGAACGGTTGAGTTAGTTCTTCCTTACTTCCCTGTTGCAGACAATACCCTCCCCATCCCCCTGCCCAGGAGGGAGGGTGGCTCTTCCCTTACCAGGGACAGCCATGAGTCCCAGTGACCACGTGGCTACATATAGGTCCCCTGGGACCCCGCCCCCCCGGAGGGGGCAAGGGACAAAGCTGGGGGCTGGGTCTCCTGTGCCTACCCCTGGTCCTGTTTGCTTGACCTCCCTGCCCTGCATCTCAGGTGTGGTCTCTGCCTGCTTGATGGGGTTCCTCTATCTAAGCCTTTGGTGGGATCATGTATTTGGGGGCCTTGTGCGCCTCAGCCTCAGCGCAGGCTGGCTTCAGCTGGGAGCAAATGTCAGAGCTGGCCAGCGGTGCTTCAGTCTTAGGAATAATTGCTCTCCAGTTCAGGTGCTGGATAACTTGCCTTTTTTTTTTAAATTAAATGCTTCTAGTTGGTTTTCATGTAAGTCAGTGTTTTCTTCTTGTTCCAGTTCATTGCCAACATGTTACCTACACTCCTCACCTCTGCCGTCTCATAACAGAATAAGGAGGGAGGCTTGAAAGCCCAGGAAACAATCCTCAAGGTGAGGGTTTGAGGAATGAGAATTCAGGAAGTGACCCCAGGAAGTGTTGGTGAGATATTAGTCAAGGAGGGAAAGAACCCTGCAGGGGATCAATAAACAGTTGACTCTAAGGGAGCCTCAAGGCAACCTGAGTCTGAGTCTGCCCTGAAGATTCCCACCCCAGGGGCAAGGAAGATGAGAGCCTAGACCTTCTGTGTCAAATACTTAAGGCTTGCCGTGATCACTGAGCTCTTAGGGTGTGTAGGCATTTCTGGAGCTCTTTATAAAATAATACAGATCCTTGTAGAAAAATTGGGACAGACAGCCAAGTGAGTGAAAAAGGCAAAATTAAATCACACTTCTTACAGGTAGCACACAGTATTTTGGTGGAACACCTTCCAGCCTTACCCACCTGTTCCCACTTACCTGGTACAAATGGCTACATGTTTTTCACAAGAGGATCATGTTCTATCAGCTGTGCTGTGATTGCTTTTCCTCTCCTATCCAAACAAGTTTTATTTCATAAACATGGGATGAGATTGTATCTGTTTTCCAGCAACTTTCCTTTTCAATTGAATAAAGTATTGTGGAGTTCTAATCAGCACAGATGTGTACCCATCCTTTTAGCACTGTTAGTTGTAACGTTTGATGGCAATGCCAAACTGGGCAGTGAAGAGCAGTACACAGCAGATCTCTTCCTGGAGTTTTTATTTCACTGGGTAAATTGGCCCAGGGGGTGTTGCAGGGTTGGCAGGGCTGCACACTGCATGTTCAGTGGCCGCTACTGTACTTGCTTTTCTCCTGCATTATGTATTCAACAGTCTGGATAATGTGAGTTTTTTAACCTCTGTAGAACATTGGAGTCAACTCTTGTGTTACTGGTACATGTGGCATTTCAAGTCTCATTTTAACTCAGCAGATCTCAGAGGGAGGTGATTTCATCCCTAGAAGACATTTGGCAATGTCTGGAGCATGTCAGCAAATGTGGGTAGCATCCGGTGGGTAGAGCCCAAAGTTGCAGATAAATAGGCAACAATACACAGGATGCCCCACAACTAAGAATGATATGGACTGGCCCTCCCTAGTGGCACTACGGGTTAGGATGCAGCACTGCAAGTTAGCCATGGCTGCTTCAGCATGAGTTCGATCCCCAGCCCCAGAGGTGAGCCACATGGCACAGCAGACCTCTTCTGACTTGTCTGCTGCTTCCCTCAGCAGCGTACTTTGTCGATCTTCCTATTCTGCTCCCCACTCTGTCTCTGGTGAGTCCTCTCACTGCCTCTGCACCTCCGGCTTTTACCCCAGTTCTCTATGCACAAATAAATAAATCTTAAAAAAAAAAATTAATGGACCTCAGGGTTTACTGTGCCAATATCAGCCAGGAGAGACTTGTCGTTTCTTCTGGAATGTTCCCTGTATATGTGTATTTTCCTCATCATTAGTGGTTCATATTCTTGGGGAAAATTCTTCAGTTGGTTATTTCCTATGCAGGGGTGAGAGGTTTCACCAGAGTCAATGGGGAGCAGAACAGGCAGATCTACTGAAATACACTGCTGAGGGGAGTAGCGTACAGGTCAGGAGAGGTCTGCTGC